>NC_056522.1:135663161-135689992 GCF_019175285.1 Sceloporus undulatus
GAAAAGGGTATATTGTACGATACAGGACAGAAGTTATTAGGCAGCACCATGTACAACTGTGTAACTGGTCATTTTCCCACTGGACTCTCGCAATGGGAATTATTGGCAAGGAGAATTTCTGTTATGAAACACTATTAAAAACAGTGATGTAAAGGTTTTTTTCCCCATTCTTGACAAGAAAGATTTCAGGCCTCTTTTTTTTCCTTCAAAATTTCTAAAAAAGTTTTTATTTTACAAAATTGTGTGTGTGTGTACAAAAACACAGTTTTTGTGCAAAAGAGCCCTTGGTAAAGTTATTGTGAAATAGTCCAGAAATATGCAAAATTCCCTGTACTTTTTTCATGCTTGTTGCAATAAGGAAACAAGTAAAGACTTGATTCCACAATCTTCATTTGGTCTACTGTAACACTCTGTGTGGTGCTCCCTTTAGACACTATTTGGAAACCAGTGGGTTCAAAATGTGGCAGCTAGAAAACTGACTGGGGCTAGTTATAGGGAGGATATAACTCTCATTAAAACAGCTTCACTGGCTACTGGTTCCTTTTGCTGCACAAGTCAAAATGTTGGTCATAACCTATAAAGCCCTATGTGGATTGGGTCCAGATTATATGAAGAACTGTATCTCCTCATATGAACCTGTATCACATCTTCAAGGGAAGGCTTTCTCTTGGTCCCACCACCATCACCGGTACTCTTGGTGAGGTCACAGGAGAAGGCCTTCTCAGTGGCTGCTTCCATGGTCTGGAACTCCCTTCCAGAAGAGGCTAGGCTGCCCCTCTACTCTTCTTTCTCAAGCAGGCAGAGAGATTTTTGTTCAAGCAGGCTTTTAATGATTACGCAGGAAGGATTTTACTGAGGTGCATGTTTTATTTGTTTAACTTTTGTATGGCTTTTCAGTGATTTTATACTGTTTAAAGTGGTAATTTTAATTGTTTTTATTGTTAATCTTTTGCTATTCCTGGAAGCCACCTTAGGTCCCACTCTGGCAGAAAGGTGGCATATAAATGAAGCAAATAAAATGTATTAAGAAAATAAATTACAAATAAATTACTAGTAATGACATTCCTACAGGCCTGTGCTGACAAAAAAGGTAGATGAAGGAGACAGGTGGAACACACAGTGTTCTGTTCTGTTCGGTTCAGGGTGATTCCATCCTATATCGTAGTGTTCTTGATGGGAAGAAACACAGAAAACCACAGTGAGGTGAAGGAGGAAAGGCAGGATTAAGGAAGAGAGTCAGCGGGCATTAACATTTCCTGAGATTCAAAGCAATCCCCATGTTTTTTCCACAACTTTTAAGGTTAGAGGCTTAGAAGAGAAGCATGAGCAATGGCTGGGAAAAAGCCACGATGCAGGTGAAACAAAATAAATCAGGCAAATCATGAATGGTTTTGTGTTTAGGTTGTTAGTCTATGCTTTGGTGTTTCCCTTTTAATCCTCGTTCTTTTCCTTCCACATTTTGACTGGTGGACATAGCATGTTTAATATCTATCCATAAAGCTATAACACTTTTTTTTTGGGATGAGACATATCACATGGGGTTACATTGCTGCAGTGTTTGTTCATGGCTTACACAGAACCCTGAACTGACATTTTTAATTATGTTGATTTTGAGAGCTGGAGATGGGGAAAAAGAGATAATGTAAAGTCTTTGTTTATTTTCTGAATTGAACCTACATAGAATTGTCTCTATTTAAGCAACTGTCTCTTTTTCCCCAAGATACACACACACACACACACACACACACACACACACACACACAC
The DNA here is from genome assembly GCF_019175285.1 of Sceloporus undulatus. Classification (NCBI taxonomy): domain Eukaryota; kingdom Metazoa; phylum Chordata; class Lepidosauria; order Squamata; family Phrynosomatidae; genus Sceloporus; species Sceloporus undulatus. Next base: position 135,664,926 of record NC_056522.1, read on the forward strand.
ACATGCTGACCATTTAAAAATCTGTATTTTTAAAGACATGTTTAGAGTGAAGCCCTCATCTATGAAGTGTATATATCTAAACATTTGTCATCAGGGTAGGATCTGGTTATCAAACAGAAAATAATGCTGCAAAATAGTTTATAATGAAACCAGTTTTAGAAATAATGTAAAGGGTTTAATATATAAACTACAGTACTAGATATATGAGCTGTTATTTAACTGTGAGGCATTATTTGCATTAAAAAAATTCAGAGAATGTCTGAACTGACAACTAAGCTGAAGAAATCTATGCATGTATACTTCAGTGTGAATAGATTTCCTTAGGATCTAATAACTACCATAACCAGAGCTTTAGGACATTCAAGGATGCAATTTGATTCATCTTTTTTGAGTAAAGATGATTCACACTCCTGAATTAATGGAGATTATCAGATGGGGAAGTCCTGGCAATGGTTTGTTGCTGGAGCATTCCTGAATCTTCATGGGACAAATCCTGGATGAGGGCGCTATTGTCTGAAAATTTTCAGTGCAATTGCGCAATTATGCCAGGAGTATGCCTTTTACTCCCAGCTTCTTCCCCTGTCTCCAGTGTGGACCAGAATGCTGCTATTCTCCAGATTATGTGTCTCTGCAAATGCTTGACTAAAAATATGCTGAGATGCCTGTATGTACAAAATGCATGGTTTTTTTAAGGATAAATGCTACAAAAAGTGTTTAAATTAAAATCATGCATTTTGTTAAATGCAAAATTTGCAGCCTGCTGCAGAAATGGAGCAGAATTGAGGGGGGGGGGTGTATGAGATAGGTTAGAATTAGAGTGATCTTCATCCCTGATTCCAGATTGTGGTGGGTTCTATACATAGCAACATCTTCACACTTAGAAGCAAAAATGAAAGTTTTTATTTGCTGTACACTGAAGTACAGTACTCTAAACGCAAACATGAAAGGAGCCACATGCATCAGAGTCTGTGACAAATCTCCAGCCAAGGTCTTATGCTCAGTCATCATAGTTATGTCTGACAGTGCCATCCCTTAAAAACCTACTGTTTCAGCCTAGCAGCACCTCAGCTGAAGAATTTTAAAAGGACTGCCAATGAAGGCTCTGGGAAATAGCATCTACATCACTCTTCCAACCATGGGACATATCAAAAACAGGCAGCTGGAAAGATCTCTTGGGAACTGCTGTTGTTGGAAATGCTGGGTTTCAGGATCACATTTGGTCATTAACAGCCATATATGTGAATCCTGTTTACAATCTTATAACTATTGAACAACATGGCAGCCATAATTTTTATTACTGTACATGTGACTTTTTTCCATTTTCTGTTTTAACAATATCTCCTGAAAAGAGTTCTGTGTCAAAAATCAAAAGCATCCTTTGGACCACTGACTAGTTTTGTCTTGGTGTACTTAGGTACTATTCCCTTCCCATTCAGCCAATCTGTCTCGTCTTTGTGCTGCTTAGAAATTTTGGGAAGGAGGAGGTAGACATGAAGGGAAGTGAGGCAAATATTCCCAGAAGAAAATGACAGTCAATCAATTGGTTAGATGGGCGAGCGAGGGAAACTGGAGAAGGTGGATTACCTCCTGCCATGTTTGACAACTGTTAAACTGTAAAATCTTTAAAGAAATCACTAAAAAGATCAAGCACATCAGAACTCAGATGATACTGTATATTACAAGCTTTTGGGAACTTCCCAAATTTTACTGGGGTAATACTGAAGAGGAGGTCTGTCTTCCAGGTGTTTGAGCCAGTTGAGTAGTTGCACCTGGGTTCTTCCTGCAGATTACCTTGGAGATTGGGGATCTCAATGGTGTGGGTAGTTCCTCCATTGATTAATATTTCAGCTATATCACACCATCATTGTGTTCATAGCTTCTGTGGTCAGCCTTCTATTGACAAGCATCTCCATGCTTTGCTAAGCTATCCTTAGATGTTAGACATACCATCCACATCTGGGGCCATACTCAAGTCTTACCACCTGGGGGTAATAATAATAATAATAATAATAATAATAATAATTATTATTATTATTAATACCCCACTCTTCAGCCAAGGCTATCAGAGTGGCTTACAGATTGTTAATTAGACATTTCCCTGCCCTCAGGCTTACAATCTAAAAAAGACAAGATGCAAAAGGAGGAGGGAATGGCAGTAGGGAAGAGGAAAAGTCCAGCAGATCTGCTCTCCCTGTTGGAGCTGGCTTGCCTTCCTCAAGATGGTGGATAGAGGGATGGAGCCTTCTGGGAGGGCTCAGTTTCTTTAGGGAAGGCCAGATGTCGTTGGGCCTACCTTTCTCTGCCTCAGAGTCCAGGATGGTACCTTGCTAGAGATTCGGCATGGACTTTGGAAGCCCAGGGTCACCTTCGTGCCTTGATCAAACAGCCACATAGAACTTCATAGAGAATAAATATTGTTTAATAATTTACATTTCTATGCTGTCTTTCACCATAGGAAATTCCAGGACATGATATAAATAACCAGTTTCTATCAAATGTACTATGGGGTGAAATAAAACATTTTAAGCCCTCGCTATAGTTTTATTCACTGTGCATATTTTGCTTGTTGTGTATCTGATCTGTATATCACTGCAAGAATCCACTTGCAGATTATTACTTTGCTCCTTTCGATATTGCATCCAAGTATCTTGTGTAGAGATAATATCTTCAAGGGTGGGTTTCCCCCTATATGAACATACTTTGTTCTCTACAGATTTTGAATACTGCTCTCTGCAGATTTCATTGCTTTTTTCCCTAGATAATGTACATAGATGCTGGCACTTTTGAGTCATCCTTGTCATATTCCTTCCCACAGCTAAACGCTACTGTAAGAATTCAAGCCCAACCAGCAGCACGACAAGCAGTTATGCCCCTAGCAGCAGCAGCAATATGAGCTGTGGAGGAGGCAGCAGCGCAAGCAGTACCTGCAGCAAGAGCAGCTTTGACTATACCCATGACATGGAAGCCGCACACATGGCTGCTACTGCTATACTGAATCTTTCCACTCGTTGCAGAGAAATGCCTCAGAACCTCTCCACTAAACCTCAGGATCTCTGTTCCAGGGTAAAAATATGTACATATATATCTATATCTCTATATGTATATTTATTGTTACATCAAGATATGTAACTATTTACTGCATTAGCTTATGAATCTATGATGAATTTCACTAGAAGTCTGCAACCATGCTGAGTCTTGTTCTCCAAATAATTTTTAATGATACCTTGCAGCTTTGCTATGGCAGTCCAGTTGTGAATGTCTGAAACAATCCAGTGCAGAATACAGAGTTTAAAAAACATGCAAACAGCTAAACAAAAGCTGATGTATTATTAATTACTGTCTTGACTGGTGAGATTTATTGAGAATACAAAGTATATTTAAGCTGCTCTCATTAAATTGTCTGTATTATAACTATAATGTGTGTATTTTTGAATCAATAATGACGTAATGCTATATGTAATATAATCTCAACGGGGTACTTTAATTTAAAATATTTACAAACCACATCTCTCTTTTTAAAAAGCAACTGAGCTGTAAAAAGTTATAAAATAACAAAATAGGAAAAAATTAAAATATTTAAATATCTTAGTCAAGATTCTATGCCTCCACTGAACTAGATTCATGGAAGAACAAGGAGGAGGTAATAGTGCAACAGTAAGGACAAAGTATGGAGCTTGGCATTGGTGAGGAAAAGAAGGAAAATTAATCTGTAATATTAGAAGGAGGAGGTGGCTGTTACTGAGCCGCCTATTTCTCAACAGCTGGCTTTCATGCGTTGTTGGAACTAAGACACTCTGACAAGGGTGGGGAAAGTGTGGTCAGTGGGCTGAATGCTGCCTCAAATGGCGATTCAAAAGCAGTGTATGTGAGCCCCAGATATCATCTACCAGGGAGTTCCAGAGAGACAGAGTGAATATGCAAAAAGTTCTACTCTGAATGAATTTAATTTTTTTTTTTTTGGTTGATGCGGAAGGAAACATAAATTCAGGTCATAGAACTGAGATTTTTAGGGCTTTATTCATCATTAAAATCTTAAACCTACCCTCATAGTGGAAATTAGGTAGTGCAAATCCCTGAGCAAAGGTTTATGCTGCAAATATCTCATGACAACAGCAAAGTTGCCAGACTGAGCAAACGCACATTCTGGACCAACTTTAAGGGAAGCTTTCTATATGGCATGTTGCAGCAATCCTGTCTTGTTCCATCATGGCCATGCCACCTCTGGCCAGGCAAAGCCATAACTGACATATCAACTGAATCTTGCATTCTAGATGGAGAGTAGGAAGGTCTGGCATAGCTAAACTGGACTTTTGATGTTTCCTACATAGATCCAGTTCCCCAAGGTGTCAGGTTTGGCAGTTACTGAATATATATGCTGAACTACAATCCAGCCAGCCTTACCATTGACTATGCTCTCTGGGGGATGGAGGGAGTTGTAATCCAAAACATCTGGAAAGCACCATCCTGAGGAAGGCTGGCATATACATATTTAAAAAAGATAGTAGGAAGGTTAGTAAATTTAGCCCACAAACATCTGGAGCAAATGTCAGTTCTGTTCCATCATATGATTATTATTTTTTATGCTGTATGTGATTTTTAAGTGGTATTTGTGATGCATATTCAGTATCTCTACTTTCACACAGAAATACCCCTTCAGCATGTTGATAAATAGTAGATAGTCAGAGAAGAGACACATTTACTATTCCTTTGCTCTGGAAGACTGCCCCCTATTGCAGGTCTGTCATTAACATCTAAGCCACAACATCTTTGGGAAGTGACACAAAAGGTGTTCATGTATTTTCATGAATGAATTTAGGTAGAAAACATGTAGGTTTTAAAATCCTCAATGTTATTTAAAAATGTTTCCCAACCGGACCCTAAAAGACAACGTATGCTGTATCAACATTACGAGGTATTTGCCATGTTTTTTTTTTAAATATATATAATTGAGTTTACAGATCCCCCAGTTCTGAAGACCTTCCCCAAAGGTGTGAAATGAAACTGTAAGATGAGGCTTTCTATATGGACTCAGGATCGGAAACTCAAAGTTAGTCCAGTTATTAACTACCATGTTAATTGGATTTTCAATAAGCCATTACTTAGTTATGCCCTTGAATTTAGCATCCTAAATTAACTCTGTACCAAGATGGCAATAGGAAGCTTGCAAACACTAGGATTGTATCAGCACTGCAGAAATAGTCCAGTGTGACACCACTTTAACTGCCATGACTCAATACTATGGAATCCTAGGATTTGTAGTTTGTTTTGGCACCAGAGCGCTCTGATGGAGAAAGCTAAATATCTCACAAAACTACAAATCCCAGAATCCCATAGCAATGACCCATGACAGTTAAAGTGGTATCAAACTGGATTATTTCTGCAGTGTAGATGCACCCTAGGATCTAGATTACAGATACACGTATTACTCAACACACAAGCCAGTGTTAATTAATCTAGCCCTGTTTTGTCCATGTTCAGTAACTGACAAACCCTACTATAAAATATATATTCATCTCAGATGCTTTCAACACTCATAGCTTAAAGGCACTGCAGTGCACTAACAGTGCTATACTTGTGCTGCTTTATTTTTTTAAAGACTAGTGATATCTTAAGAATGTATTGGAATAGCCAAAAAGAATTAGTGGCAAAAAGGGGGCTTCCTACAAACAGGGTAATGTACTAAAATAATTTATTCAGACGTGAAAGAAATGAAAAATCTGTAACAAAAAATTTATAGTGAAGAATTATGAGGAAATGTGGAAAGGAAATGTCTTTTTATTCTGATAATTGATGTAATTCAGCTTGTTTGGAAAGTATTTTCGAGGTGGAGGTGGTGGCTGTGTTTTTCCTACCTAAGGCCCCTAGATGGCTGAGCAAAGAAATATGTACATGGGGGGAGAATTAGGTCTTTGCTGTTATGAATGAACTTTGATGCTGATAGGTGTAGTCTGCTCTTTATAGAGAACGAAGTCTTCCCCCACCCCTTCTTTTTTTTTAATAAAAATAGAAAGTGTAACCATGGAAGTAGTTATTAGAAGCAATTAATACAAATCCAGAAAAATAGAGATAGCTCTTTTTTGTTTACATATTCTTACATCAGTTCATTTCATTACTCTACTGAAGGGATGTTCAAGTACCAGCCTGGCTTACTTGGGAGAAAAACGCCTAGGCAACAATACTGCAAAATGATGAATTATTTTTTTTCTTCTATAAAAATAATGCAACAACAAAACGTTGCATTATTTTTATGGAAGAAAAAAGAGCATTTCCTTTTCCAAATGTTTCCCCCCTTTTTTTTAAATAAAATCAAAATGGTACTTCTGGATCCCAGTAAATACCATACTAAATCACTGAGATAATCAAGTTTAATCTGTTGGAAAAGTAGAATTATCATATATTGTGTATCTAGTATCTAGTAAGCGTGGGGGACGAGTGTGTCTTGGAAGGCCTTCTGGACATTTTTATTACTCTGGGTGGAAAACAAGTTGTTAGAAATATGAAGAAAGACTCATATAGGACTTGAAATAAGATTTTATGGGAAGGCTTTTTCTCTTGAAATATGAATTGCTGTGTGTATCTTGGCTTTTTTATCCATCTCTCTCTGTGTGTCCAGATATTTTGTCACCTGCTTTAGCAAAACAAAGGGTTGAAGATTAGATAGATAGATAGATAGATAGATAGATAGATAGATAGATAGATAGGTGATATTACTATTTTTGCTTCACTTGCAAAAGAAAAAAAAGAGGGAAAGAAAAAGCAGACAGAAAATGCCTCACTTTCCCCACACACTTCCTCCATCGCTTCAGGGAATGTCAGTACCAGTTTCTTTTCCCCAAGCTGAGATGATTATAAAGGAGGACTTTGTAGAGTGTAAAGGCATGTTATAACTGAATGCCTGTGATGGGGTGTCTGTGATTTGAATGCATTTCCACTTTATGTGAAGGTGGCAAGCATAGTATCAAGAGGCTTGTAGGTGGCCATCCTCTGAAATTGCCCATAGGTGTCATTGGTTCAGCATGGTATGTTTTTTGTTGATACTTAAAATTTGCATTTTATGAATTTGATTCTGTAGCTATTAGGACTTGGTGGGTTGAGAGGGAGGTTTTCTTTTACTGATATATAAGGTGCTACTATTCAGTGGCTGTTTGCATGAATACTTTTCAATTGTTCAGCAAGTACTTTAGCTTGGCTCAGATTCATATAGATGTTAGCTCAAAAAACTAGTCAAGACAATGGAATTAAGAGCAAGACAATGTATTTCAGATATTTCTTACTATATCTTTTCTTACAAAACAGTGTTGTCAAGAAGTGGAATTATTTGCAGAGTATATTTGCTTATACTAGGAAAATGGTGATTGCAGCAAGTTGAATTATACTCTTTGGTGTGTATGTGTTCTTGGTTTTTTGTTTTTTTTAAACAGAATCCTGACATGGAGGTTGATGAAAATGGAACATTAGATTTGAGTCTGAACAAGCAGAGGCAAAGAGATGGTTGCTGCACCATTTTGACGCCACTGGAGCCAATGTCACCACAACAACAGGCTGTTATGAATAACAGGTGTTACCAGCTGAATGAGACTGACTGTTGGGACTTGCCGGTGGACTACACAAAAATGAAGCCTAATAGGATAGATGAAGACGAGTCAAAAGAAATTAATGTATGTCTTTTTCTTCCTAAACTACGGAGCTCTTTTGACCCACAAGATTTCTAAATATTGATGTAGAATGCAGTAATTAATAGCAATAGATTGTTTGCAAGCAAAAATGCCTTTGTTCCATTTATTACTTTTTATTATTAATGTTGTGTTCCATTTTCATATTTTTATGCATTATAATTGAGCATGCCTGTGGACAGTTGACTAAAATCAATTTCAGAATGAGCACTGGCAACTCAAGTGGTGTAAGTATCCAGTGGCTTGCTTACAAAGTTAGTTTGCTGTGTTCAAGAATATTTCTGGAACTTTTAAGGAATGCACATACAGGAACTATTTCCTAAAGGACATATCATGCTCTTTATCCTTTCACCGGGGGGGGGGGGGGGGTACAAAAAAAAACCTTTTGTTTCTGTTACAACTCTGCAAATGTAGAAAGCAGTAGTACAGAAATAAGATAGTGCCTTGTTAGTGCTTTATTGTGATGCCACTCTTTTCAATAACAAAAAGTGTAATATGATATATATTTTTTGCTTGAAGTGTCATTGGTACTGCTTTATTTGTGACATTGATCTTTGTCAAATTCCAACTCTTCCTTAGCACAGTTTATAGCCATGCTTCAGCAATACAGATATAATTTTACAGTACCCAGCTTTAATGCCAAGGAATTTTGCCTTGTGCATTTTTATCAGCTGGTCTCATGTGCATTTCCCCTCAGTTGTCATATAAATCTTGTTTCAATAAATGATGGCAGCTTTTTAAAAATAAACTTAAATAGAAACATGATAGGATATGCTTGTGTATATTATCACTGAAATAGGAGAAAATACATAGGCGAGAATGTACCTGCCAAATAAGTGGAAGAAGAATTCTTAACATTTTTGGTTAGACTACCATCTACTGGATTGTCTGTGTCAATGCATTCCAGCACAATGAACTGAATGTTTGCAAATTCAATGTCCTGAGAACACATCAGAATTATTTATTTCACTACTTACATATTTACTTATGGCCTGCTTTTCTCACATGTAAGCTGTATAGTTTCAAAGATAATTTATAGTCTAACTTCCTCCATCACTGGGACTCAAAAGCAGCTCATGATGTGACTAAAATACAGATATGATGGTTGTGAAATCTGACTACAACATGTACTTGGTAGGCAGATCTGTTTATCACTATTTTGTGTATATAATATTTGGACATTTAATTGATTTTTATTATGCCTTTTTTTCCTGGATAGGAGCCTGTAGTCTTTGGTATGATTTATTTCTTTAAAAGATGGTTCAGTTTCCTCAGACAAGTTGCTATTAGATGATTGCATTTGGTGTTGGCACATGTAAAAAAAAAATTACAAAGAAAACCAACTGCAGAATCTCTGTTAGCCAAATTTAGCTTATATCATCCTCTCTTGCTGTTCCATACAATCCAGTATTAATGTATACCTATACAAACAACACGCCATTAACTGTGATGTTTATAGTGAAGGGAAATATTGGTGTTTCCAACAAATCATTCAAATAAATATGAGGAATTCTCATTTGGAAATAATCCTATATATTCTAATTTACACCATTAAATCTAAAAAACAAAGTGAATACTGTACTTTCATTTGCAGCTAAAAAGGCTTTCCTTGTTGCAAACCACATGGATGAGCTCATAGACAAGCCCGATGCTGGAGCTACTCCTTTATTTAAGACTCTGAACATACAGACTTCATGCACTAGCCTAAGCCATCTTACATCAATTTTGGCACCTACAATTTGGTGCAGTAATCACACTAATATTGTATGAAGTAACCATGATATGCGCCCTTCAGATATTCCAAGGTGGTGATATTCTCTTCATTGAATTAACCCAAAGCACAGAATGAACTCAGGCTTGCTAGAGAGGTTAAGAACAATAAAAAGGGCTTTTTTGGATATGTCCGCAGCAAAAGGAAGAAGAAGGAAACGGTAGGGCCACTGCGTGGAGAAGATGGCAAAATGCTAACAGAAGACAGAGAAAAGGCAGAATTACTCAACACTTTCTTTGCCTCAGTCTTCTCAGAAAAGGCAAAGGGTGCTCAACCTGAGGATAATGGAGCAGAGGACAGAATAGGAGAATTTCAGCACAAAATAAGTAAAGAGATAGTACAGAAATGAATTTAAGTCTCCAGGACCAGATGAGCTACATCCAAGGGTATTAAAAGAACTGGCTAATGTAATATCGGAGCCATTGGCAATAATCTTTGAAAACTCCTGGAGAACAGGAAAAGTCCCAGCAGACTGGCGGAGGGCAAACGTTGTCCCCATCTTCAAAAAGGGGAAAAAAAGAGGATCCCAACAATTATCGTCCAGTTAGTCTGACATCAGTACTAGGAAAGATTCTGGAGCAGATCATTAAACAGAGAGTCTGTGAACATCTAGAAGCCAATGCCATAATCACAAAAAGTCAATATGGGTTTCAGAGAAACAAGTCATGCCAGACAAACCTAATCTCTTTCTTTGATAAAATTACCAGCTTGGTAGATGAAGGGAATGCTGTGGATATAGTATATCTTGATTTCAGTAAGGCCTTTGACAGGGTTCCCCATGACATTCTCACAAACAAGCTTGTAAAATGTGGGCTGGACAAGGCAACTGTTAAGTGGATTTGTAATTGGTTGACCGGCCGAACCCAAAGGGTGCTCAACAATGGCACCTTTTCATCCTGGAGAGAAGTAACCAGTGGAGTCCCACAGGGCTCTGTCCTGGGCCCAGTATTGTTCAACATCTTTATCAATGACTTGGAGGAAAAAATTGGGGGAATACTTATCAAATTTGCAGATGACACTAAAGTAGGAGGAATAGCTAATACTCCAGAGGACAGGATCAAAATTAAAAATGACCTGAATAGACTAGAAAGCTGGGCCAGAGCTAACAGAATGAACTTCAACAGGGAGAAATGTAAGGTACTGCACTTAGGGCGAAAAAATGAAATGCACAGATATAGGATGGGAGACACCTGGCTTAAGGAGACAACATGTGAAAGGGATCTAGGAGTCCAAGTAGACCACAAGTTGAACATGAGTCAACAGTGTGATGCGGCAGCTAACAAGGCCAATGCGATTTTAGGCTGCATCAATAGAAGTATCGTATCTAGATCCAGGGAAGTAATAGTGCCACTATATTCTGCTCTGGTCAGGCCCCACCTGGAATATTGTGTCCAGTTCTGGGCACCACAATTCAAAAAGGACATTGAGAAACTGGAGCGTGTCCAAAGGAGGGCAACAAAAATGGTGAAGGGTCTGGAAACCTTGCCCTATGAGGAACGACTCAGGGAGCTGGGGATGTTTAGCCTGGAGAAGAGAAGGTTAAGAGGTGATATGATAGCCCTATTTAAATACTTGAAGGGATGTCATATTGAGGAGGGAGCAAACTTGTTTTCTGCTGCTCCAGAGACTAGGACCCGGAGCAATGGATGCAAGCTACAGGAAAAGAGATTCCACCTCAACATTAGGAGGAATTTCCTGACAGTAAGGGCTGTTCGACAGTGGAACACACTCCCTCGGAGTGTAGTGGAGTCTCCTTCCTTGGAGGTCTTTAAGCAGAGGCTAGATGGCCATCTGCTGGGGATGCTTTGATCTGGATTTCCTGCATGGCAGGGGGTTGGACTGGATGGCCCTTGCGGTCTCTTCCAACTCTATGATTCTATGATTCTATGAACCCAAATGGCCATTGATGGTGAAGGGGCTATCCACCTACAAAAAATAAGTTAATTAGTATATCTGTATGTGTTACAAAACTCCTATTTAAAATCTTATTTACCTGTTTCCCTTCCTTACAGCCAGAAGACTTAGATCCTTTCCAAGAGGCATTAGAAGAACGAAGATATCCTGGGGAAGTCACCATCCCAAGTCCTAAACCCAAATATCCTCAGTGCAAAGAAAATAAAAAGGATTTAATAACGTAAGCATAATGTGAGGTGAAATTATTTATTTACTCCTTTTAAAATTGTTCTCTCTCTCTTCCTTTCTCTGTCACACTCTCTCTTGTTGTCCTTTCTGAATAAACAAGTACATGCGTATATGCCTTGCAGTATGAGCATGCAGCATTTGCAGCAGCATATAAATGTTTCAGAATGTCAGTTAAGTTTAAGTGATGAAGCTAATATGGTATCTGCTTGTCCCTGATGATGCTATATTGTACTGAAACACCATTTTCATTGAATTCTGTTCATCTTGCAGCTTTTTTGATAGGATGCTTAAATCCCCCTTGCAGTCATTGCAGCTAAACTGGAAACAATGAAACTTTTAAAAGTTTTTTTAAAAAAAACATACTTACTATTTTGGCTGTTTTTTGTTTTTGTTTGGTGGCAGATGTCCAACACCAGGGTGTGATGGGAGTGGTCATGTGACTGGTAATTACGCCTCACATAGAAGGTGTGACTTCATTTTTTTCATGGTGGATTCTGTCTTTTCAATTTATTGTTTTCAGCTTACCTCAACAATGCTGTCAAAGTAAAAATGTTGAACTATGTGTTAACCCTTTGAGTAATAATTGTTGATATTAAAAGCATGCTAATTTGTGTGTTGTATAAACGTCTTTTTCTTTTTTAAAACTATTACTAAAAAATTAAAATTCTGAAAACTTTTTCAAATAGTTAACCCATGGATCTCTATTACTTTGTTACACATATGAGCTAATGATGAAAAGAAATCCATATTATCAAAAGTAAAGTTTTATATCTAAATATATTCAGAGGGTTAACTTGTATTACAAATTTAATATTGCAGCACTTGCCCCCCCATCGCTTTTCTGCATTGCAATTTTTTAATTTTAATTTTTTTTTAAACGTTGTGTTTGTTTGAAAGGTTTAAGTTTAAAAGAAGGTTGACTTACTTGGCTGTCCTGACCTGTTTTACAGTCTGTCTGGCTGCCCCTTGGCTGACAAAAGTATTCGAAGTATGCTGGCCACAAGCTCCCAAGAACTCAAGTAAGATACAATGAATGACATTCTATATTTTAAAAAACTATCTTAGCACTTAAAAACAGAATAATAATAATAATGTATAATGATCTCCAGTAAAGTTATTATGGATACATTACTCTTTCTACAATAAAATACTGACGTGGGTTGTGTCTACAGTATATCAGTTTTATGCTGTTGCAGGTAGCTGATCATTCTAATGCCATAGCAGAGACAGAATGGGAAGAGTTTCATATCAATTAATTACATCAAAGTCATAAAGGGTTTGGAGTGCTGAAGGATAAAGAAAACATATGATCTATCGTCTTACAGAATTATTTCCATGTTGATCCAAGTCTTTTTAACAGAACAGGTTTTTCTTTACTTAATAAAGTACTACAGTGCGCCCTTTGTTTACGTGGGGGATCCGTTCGGGATTCCCCCGCGTAAAACAAATAACGCGTATGCTTGAGTCCCATTTAAATGAATGGGGCTCATGCAAGCAGAGACACAGCGGTGCGGCAGTGCACATGCGCCACAGGCGCACACCCCATTCGGCCCTATGGGACACGCCGCCCCTTCCTCCCCGCATGGCTTTCAGCGTATGCTGAAAGCCGTGTAAAACACGCCCGCGTATGGCGCAGGTGCACTATATATATACTCATGTATAAGTCGAGAAATTTTAATTAAAATATTGACTGAAAAAGGCTGAGCCGACTTATCCACAGGTCAGTGCAAGTAATGTACTTTAACACTTATATAAAAAAGGAACCATCCCCTGGTGACCTCCCTGACTGATTCTGTCCATCTGGTGTGTGGTCTTCCCCTGTTTCTACTGTCTTCTACTTTTCCTAGCTTTATTGGCTTTTCTAATGATTCTCATGAAATAGCTGAAGTATGACCAACTCAACTTGATTATCTTGGCTTACAGAGAGATTTCAGGCTTGATCTGTTTAAGGACCCATTTGTTTGTCTTTTTAGCTGTCCACAGTGTCCTCAGCACTCTTCCCCAGCACCACATCTCAAATGAGTTGATTTTTTTTCTTATCTGACGCACATGAACTCCCTCAAAGAGGGAAAAGGAGATGGATAAAATCATGGTAAAGGGGAAAAGATTAGCAATCTTTTGTCAAGTCTTTTTTTCAAGTTGAACTAGGATGTTCTTTTTTGTAATAGTATTTCCAAATGCCTGCACAATTGCTTTCAAACTTTTTCCATGTGATCCTTAAAACAAAAGAGAAAATCACAAGGCCTAAGTAATGGAAAAAAGGAAAGGACGGGCATTTTGTGGGCCCAGTCATTCAGGATAGGGATGCTTCAACCTTATTAGTATGAAAGCATAAGTGAAACTGAATTTATTTGCTCAACTCAATCAGAAGCAATTTTAAAACAGAACAAACAGGATTCTTAACAGGATGCTAGTCTGTGCCTTTCTCTGCTTGTTTGGTTCAGCTCAGATTTGTAGTCAGAGAGAGGGGAGCCTGCATTTTATCCTCTGTAATATGTTGTTTGAAGACCTACTGGTCCATTGTTTTTGGACATAAACAGGAGAGATGGTTAAACTGGTAAAAATGACAAAGCACCATAATAATCAGAGCATAGCATGATTATTATGATGCTTGGGCTCTGGGGATTGAAACACATCAGTCAACACACCAGTCTTTCTAGTGTTTTCCTCCCTTTTTAAACTGAAACCACTCAGTGTTCAATCTACCGTTCATCAGTGCTGCAATATCTTCGAAATCATTTCACACAAATAGTTGTGACCAAAACTCTGGGGAAATGCATTAATGTTAATTTTCCTGATGTTAATAGTATGTTAAGGATATCAGAGCATTTTTAAAAAATATTATCTGAAAGAATGGCAATGTTGGAAGGACTCTTAGGTTTTCAAGGACTTGTGTGTGGTGACACTCAACTTTATATCAGTGAGATGGAAAAAGTAGTTCCCTGCTACTGATCACAGTACCTTAGACATCATCAATAGGAGAGGCCCAGGACTAGAACTCACTTGAGAACATTGTAGTGGCACGGGGGAGAATAGTTTCATCTGTATCTGGTCATCTTTATCTTGTCACTCCTCTCATTGTCACTCTGTTTCAGTGGACACTGAAATGTCATCTGTTGCAGAGAGGAATATCAAGAACTTGGAGACTGTGATAAAGATAAGAAAATACTATTCTTTTTGAATCAGAAACAGGAGGAGCTCTTAAGTATTCTAAGATATTATCAGTCAGGGCTTACTACCTGAAGTTTGTCTTCTTCACTATCCTGAAGATCTAGTAGGAGATATAAGCTCATAACTCTTCTATGAATCTTCTGCCCATATCAGTAGGATATTGCTTTCTGGGCATCTCATATGGCTACCCAATAAGAACAATCAGTTGACAGGTAAATCATCCAGCTGGCAATTTTCAACAAAAATCAAAATTCTGACTTAATATAACCACCAGGGAAATCCTCTTGCTTTCCTTCCACCTGTCCTGTTTCTCTTGCTAGCAAAACATAATTTCTGTTGTCTTAGAAGTATCATAAAGAGTCACACACATAAAAAGAAACAGCAAACAACCAAGACCTTAGGAAAAATGACTTGTGTGTGAATCTTGTTTCAAAAAATCCTGACAAATAGGAATATTCCCAAGTCTCGTGTCAGATTTCTTGCAATCCAGAATAAGGACTTCTATAAGTTCTTACCACTGCTAGAGAAACTGAAATGGTTTTAGGGTCACGGGTATTTTAAATAGCAAACTAGATGCTTTTTTGGCAGATCTGGTTTTGGGAACAGGACAAATTAAAGGGTGACAAGCCTAAATAGAAGCTATGACTAGGAGAGGGGGGTTTGGTCTTCCTCCCCTTCCACTTCTCCCCCTGCCATGCTAAGGGAAAAACTTACTAAGGGCAAAACCCATGTGCCTATATAAATGCATCTGCAACCTTATATAATGTTCAAAATAGGTCACATGGTGGCACGTAGCAGGATTAATGAATTTATGTAGAATTACATCCAAAGTTTCAAACTCAAAATAGTGGAAAACTGCCACAAAGGCTTATTGTGAATACAAATAATATAATTATTATTGGTATAGATAATACAGTAGTCCCTCAGGTTACGAAATTAATTCGTTCCGCGGCTCCGTTCATAACCCGAGTAATTTCGCAACCCGAAAAGGCTAGCGGCTAGCGCTGGAAAGCCGCTAGCCGCGCTTTGCGGTTTGAATTTCGCGCCGAAAAAAAAATCGTAACCTGAAAAAAACATCGTAACCCGGAACAGTTTTTTCCTATCTATTTTTTTCGTATCCCGGAAATTTCGTAACGCGATCAATTCGTATCCCGGGGTACCACTGTATTGAGAAAGCTGTGTAAGTGAACAGTCACTTCCATTTGTCAGAGAGCAGCTCTTTCTTATCTTTATTTAGTGTGTAATTTTGCACTTGCGCATATGTGGTATAACATATCTTTACCATTTTTCCCAGGAAAGTTTGTACTGATGACTATTCATTTCTGCACCATGATGTTCATGGTAGATCTGGCTGCATTCCCTGCTTTCCTTCCCAGAAGTACAAGGAAGATAAAACACAAGACGTTTGATTTAGCTTCTCCATATAGGATTTAGCTGCCATGTGTTATTTGATTTAACTTAATAACTAGCTAAATGCTACCATTACCTTTTCCCCATAATGAGACTGTTCAGTTAATCAAAAGTAAAGTGCCAGAAAGTACTCTGATACCTATCATTTTATTCTTTGCAACAAAAGAAATCTACATATATTGATTTAACTGTCATTTACTCTGCAGTTGCTACTGAAGCTTATATGAAAAAAAGAGGCTAATGGGTTGGAATTTTCCTATAAGAAAAAATTACATCTTTCCTACTGGGATGTGGTTCAAACAAACACAATTTCTATGAGTAATTTGAATAAGTATAACATCAACACCTGGGCCACGACACAGAGCTAGGAAATGAGAGACACTGCATGACAAATGTTTGTTGAGATAGAGCCACCTTTTAAAGACAGTAAACATTTTAACATTTCTTTTCTCATGTTAAGGTACAGTATATGTATAATTAGCTTAAGTTTTTTTTCATAAACTAAATTATTTCACCCACCAAACCTGCCCCACTGACCTCTTTGTGTTAACTTTAAAGCCAACGGGAAGGCTAGGTGGATGAAACTGGGCCAACAATGGTCCATTCTCACCCATCATGTAAAAGTCTACTTACCATCTTGTTGTTCTACTGAGGTTCTTAGCTTTGATACAGTTTTACTGCAGTAATATTACAGTATTATAAAATTGTTTTACATTTTATGGGATAATAACTTGATCTTGGGTGAGTCACTCTCAGCCTCAGAAAACCCTGTGATAGGTTTGCTTTAGGTTCACCCAAATCAGAAATGATTTGAAGGTACACAACAACAACAAACTGGAAATAATTAAAGCCAGTAAGCAGTGACTGAGATCTTAATATGCTGCATCAGTTCTAACAGGTGGTTCACATACAAAAAGCAGCACTCAACTACCTAGGAAGCAAACTAGGGTTTGTGGATGAACTTGTAGGCAGGTTGTATTTATATGGAGGAGACTTTTTGTTTTGATAGGAAAAGTACACATGTGGCTTCTAATATTTCTCATGCTGATAGTGGGTTTAGAGCTCTGTGCTCTTATATATGTACAGCTTTCATTGAAAGAATATAGATCAGGCACTGATTTTATATGGTAAAGGCCTAATCATTTGCCTAGTCACCCCCAAAATGAACTATTGCCAAACTTCATGCTGATGGTGTAAAAGAAAAAAAAATATCTTGTTTGAAGTGGCCCTAATTTTCAAACATTCTGTAATGAAGGTGTAGGTTAAGATCCTGCATCAGACACATAGTATGATGTTGTGGCTCAACAATTTAATGCCTCATATATATAGGAATATGATATGAACCCGAGATGGTTTAGATGAAACTATGTTTAGCATGAATCATGTTCGGTCTACCTATTCTTGAAAAAACTTTTTCATATCCTGTATAATACAGTGGGCCCTTGGTATCTGCTGGGCTTTGATTCCAGGACCCCCCATGGATACCGAAATCTGTGGATGTTCAAGTCCCATTGTAAAAAACGGCATAGTAAAATGGTGTTCCTTATAGAAAATGGCAAAATCAACGTTTGCTTTTTTGAATTTATATTTTTTAGGAAAATTTTCAAGTCATGAATACTGTATATACTCAGGTATAAGTGTAGAAATTTTAGTCAAAAAATTGACCCCAAAAAACCTAGGCTGACTTATCCACGGGTCAATGTAAATGCTATACTTTAACTCTCATTAAAAAGAGAACCATCCCTGGTGAAAGGCAAGAGTGCAATCTGTCCTGGAAGCACTGACCTCTCTTTGCTTTCTCTTCCATCCGTCCTTTAGTGTGAGCCAAAACCTGCCAGAATTTTGTAGGTTCTTTGGCATTGTTTTCCTTTGCTCCATCATTTAGATCCTTTGTTACCTTCCCTTACGTTTTACCCTTGACTTATCCAAGAGTCATATCAAAATCCATAATTTTGGCCCCAAACCTGCCCTTGACTTATACATGAGGTCGACTTGTAGTTGAGTATATACGGTAGTTGAATTCGTGGATTTAAAAAATCCGTGGATAAGGAGGGCTGATGTCCGGGAAAGCAGCCAAAGGGCTGATAAGGCAGCTAGTTCTCAAACAAACAAACCCGCTCCCAGCACAGCAAAGTCAGTGTAAGCTACACAGTCCTGGAGATTCACAGTAGTTCTACCAAAAGGGATTACCAAGAGAATTGTCAGACAGTCCGAGGTTCAGGGTAACAGATAGGCAGGTCGATAAAGCAGTCCAAGGTCAAGGTTTCCAGGTAGTCAAGACAAGAAGCCAAAGGAGCCAGAGACAGTCTTTCCTCTAAAAGAGTCAGATATCCACTGGCAAAGAACCACACATGCTCCAGGTGCTTAAGAAGGCAAGGAGCCGGCCCTCAGCTGTGTCTGATTACGAACACGCTTCTGATAAAGCCTCCGAGATCTTTGAAGGCCCTCTCTTTCTGTTCGACGCTCCTTGAAGGTAGGCACACTGCCCAGATCCTCCTCCATGTCCACAGCCTTGGCACCAGGCAAACTTGACTGCTGAACCTCTGGAGGGGCCACAGACTCTGCTCCAGCAGAACTAGGGCCAGCCTCTGGCTCCTCCATTACATGTTCAAGCCCCAGGGGCTCTGGCTCCTCCATTACAGGTTCAGGTCCCAGGGGCTCTAGCTCATCCTCTGAGTCCTCCAAGCCGTCCTCCAGGCTGGGCATGACAGCTGACTGTAATAGCAAATGGATTCTCTTAGGACCTTATCACATGGAGAAAAAGACCCAAAATGGATTCGGGATTGTAAACTCAAAAGCGGGTATTACTCAACGTAAAATTACTGCCACTGCCACCGGGTCACTACAACCCAGGTCCAAGCCGTGCTCAGCTGGCTACTTTGCAAAAATGGAAAGTGCCAAGATGCATGGACAAGGGTTCCAGATAATCAAGATAGTCAGCAAGGGTTTATTCCAAGAAGCCACGGGAGCCAGAGACAAAGTCTTTCCTCCAGGAAAGTCAGATAATCACTGGCAAGGAGACACACATGCTCTAGCTGCCTAAATAGGCAGGCAGTAGGCATTCACGTTTGTCTGATTATGAACACGTTTCTAATAAAGCATCAGTGATCTTTAAAGGCCCTCTCTTTTGGCTCGACGCTCCCTGAAGGTAGGCACACTTCCCAGATCCTCCTCTATGTCCACAGCCTCAGCCCCAGGCAAACTTGAATGCTGAACCTCCGGAGGGGCCACAGACCCTGCTCTAGCAGAGCTAGGGCCAGCCTCAGGCTCCCCAATTACAGGTTCAGGTCCCAAAGGCTCTGGCTCATTCTCTGAGTCCTCCAAGTTGTCCTCCAGGCTGGGCATGACAATTCCTTTCTACCGGAGGCTAGGCTAGTCCCCTCCTTTTCCTTTCCTTCCACCATCAGACAAAGACATTTTTGTTCAAGCAGACTTTTAGGGGTAACCAGGGGAGGTTTTTTTTTTTAAATGTGTGTTAATTATTAACATGGTATTGTTTATAAATTTTATTTATTTCATGTGTATGTCACCTTTCTCTCAGAAGGGATCCAAGGGGGACCCAACGATTGAAAAAAAACTTCAAAAGTTTTTTTTTCAAAAGAAAATAATCAGAGAAAATTCAAAGAAGTAATTGGTGCTTCAGAATAGCAAGGGGGACGGAGGAGGAGGGGACATTGGCACCATGTGTCTTGGCAGTCGTGCAACTGCCCCGGGAGCAACATTTGCCATGCCATGTAATGGGACCAGGATGCAGCTCGAATTAGGCTTCAATTTGGGAGGGGTAAGTCACATTATAAAAGCTGTGAAATAAGATCCTGAGATGGGGCCAGATCCCCTAAATCTTAGGGAACAGGGGCCATGCCATCATGACATGGGGGGAAATCCCAACCCTCCTGACAGGCCAACAACAGAGGTTTGAGGGATCAAAGGGAATTATTATCATTATATTTATCATTTATTTATGTAACACCATCAGTGTACATGATGAATAAGCAGACTTCTAGGGAGAGAGATTGAGATTCACTAAATGCAAGCTGAAAATGGACAGACTACATGGCTACCGGCCTATATAGATATCAGCCATCATGAGACTTGCCATTAATGGCTTAGGGGAAGCAGGTTTTGGCCAGGCTGAACAGCAGAGTGCAGTCAGGGGTGGACAGCTCATTGGGGACATATTTTTTATTGTCTGTTCTTTACCTGTCTACAGAAAATGCAGTTGTGTGGCTTGCTGGTATTAAGTGTAACTTACTCTAAGCCTAATGTGTCAGACTCATTCAGAATGAAATCCTAAGCATACCTGCCTGGCAGCAAGTCTTGTTGAATATAGTGAGAATGGTGAGTAAACTCACATAGGATTGCACTGTGAAATACCATTTATAAAAGAACATTTTCCTATCCAAATGCAAACAACATGTCCAATATTTCAAACCTTCTCAAGCAGTATCCGTACTGCAAACAAATTCATGTTTCTTTCATTTTACTCCTGTCCTGAATTCGTTATCTAGATTACAGTTTTACTTACTTTTATGGAATATAATTCCAAGATGAGGATCAGTGTGTTCTGTACACCACTATTCCATTTAGTCACATATAGGCCACAACGTAACAGTATTACATACATTTCACAAAAAACTAAATAAGGCATGCTTGGATATCACTTTGGCTTGAAAGATGCTGCTTTTGGTGCATCATTGTTGGTAAAGGCCTTTGTAAATTCAAAAGGTATGTGATATAAAAATCACATTTGCAAATACAGGTGGTAAAGTACCTAAAGATGATAATTTGCCCCCAGATATATAAACAGTTTTCTGAGTTAAGCAAGACAAGTCTGTTACCAGTTAGGAGGAGAGGAAAGTATGTCCTGTCTTTAAAAGGGTGATGAGCTGGGGCCAGGAATTTTTATCCAGCAATCTTTTAGTTGTTTTTTCCCCACTGCAGTCTGTATGGTAAATATCTTTTGAACAAATTGGAAGAATTGCCTGAAACAAGTTGTATTTGACTTCCTGAACAAGCTGGTGTCAGAAAAGGTTAAAGAGGAATTTGCCATGGTGTGACTCTCCATTATCTTGCTAAACAAAGAACCCTACCAGACATGTAGCTTTTATAGGCTTAGCTACAGCATTTGATTCAATTGATAAAACTACCTGTTATGCAAGTTTGGTAATGCTAACATAGATAAACAGATAATTCCATTTATTTATTTATTTATTTAAGAAGTTTCTGTCAGAATCAGAAAGGGATGCTCAATGTTGTATATGTAATTTTGAAAAATCAAGAGGCTAAACAGGGAAGTGTTTAGTTCCTTTGCTTTTCAAGGTTTTGCTTGATAATATTCCAAATCTTTCTGGTCCAGAATTTTTTCTTCATCTGTCTGTCTGTCTGTCTCTTTCTCCTTCTGTCCCCCCCTTTTTAAAAAATTAGTATATGATACAGTTCTTCTGTTTCTTCTGTGTGTTGATCTAAAAGGTATTGATCCTTTTGTTGCCCAAATTAGTCTTGGCTTGGTGAATATTGTTGAGAAAAGAAGTCAGCAGTTTATTCAGAAACCAAGGTTATGACCTTGGAAAAGAAAAATCATTCTTGTGTGTACCCTCCCTTACTTCCCAGATCTTTGATCATAAAATTTGAAAAATTCATAGTGCTAGGTTGAGACTTATTTTTCAACTGGTATGCATGATTTGCTCAGCAGGTTATCCTGAAATACATCATACAGAAAGGTTGTGAAATGGAATTCTGAGAGCAGTTTTATGGAGGGCAATGGAAAAGAAAACAAGCAACATCCCAACCATGTAAACACAGGCATTTCTTTTAGTAGCACTATTATAGCACCCTTTGCAGTTCGCAGTGAAAAGATTTGAAGTTTCGAGTCCAGCAATTATAAACGCCCTGCTGAGATGTAGAACTGTTTAACAAATTCAAAATGAGAACCTGAAGTGAACCCTGCAAGACCATGTAGCAGAGAGTTTCTTCTGCCCTACATCCATGTCCAATCTTCCAGGAGTCTTATGCCCTTAATGTTTTGTTTGAAAACCGTTTGCAGTATATGGATTTATGAAAGTCCAAGCTGATGAATGGTTCCTGTGGAATAAATACATGGGTCAAGGGAAGCCTTTGCAGGTTTTAACAGAATGAACACCCAAGGGATATGTGCTTAAGAGAATCAGTTAGAGCTATTTTGAAGTGTTTTATCAAGCGACTAGCTTACTGTGCATCCAGACTAATTAAAAAGACCAGAAAGTCCCAGAGTTTGTTGCTGTTCTTTCCTTATATGTTTTGTCTGTCCCGCAATATTTTCTCTCCATTCCTGGTACAATCAGACACTTTTTAGACAAACTCCCCAGCTCAGTATATTTTAACCCAGTACACTGGTGCCTCGGGTTACGAAATTAATTCGTTCCGCCATTCCTTTCGTAACCCGAAAATTTCGTAACCCGAAAAGGCTTTCCGTTAGCACTGGAAAGCCTATAGCTGCACTTTGCAGCATTTGAATTTCGCGCCGAAATGAATTTCGTAACCCGAAAAATATTTCGTAACCCGAAACAGTTTTTGCCAATCCAACTTTTTCGTATCCCGGAAATTTCGTAACCCGATCATTTCGTATCCCGAGGCACCAGTGTATAAAATCAGAAAGAACAGGAACAAAAACTGGGACTTTTCAATCAGTCTGGATGTGCCCTAACGTTTTTGATCCCTGTTAAAAGATAACATTAATAAAATCAGAACTTACTATACATTCTGTTCTTCATGGGACTTCTATATTGTAGCCTAATAAAGTTTGGTATATCCTTGAGGAGTGGGCCCACCAGTGTTCAAAAAAAGATGTCATGGCTTTTGCACATGTTTTCCATTTTAGGTCATGAAGTGGATTTTTTTTTAAAGGAAGTGAACAGAAAGTTATTGGCACTAATTTTCTGCTATTAAAAATAACCTCTTTAGAGCCTAAAATAACCTGAAGGAGCTAAGACCATGGTAAAAAACACACCAAAACAAACAAACTCAGATGCATACATTTGTTGTTTTCCACTAAAAAAAAAGGTGCCATCATAACAAATAGTCATTGATCATTGTTTTCTTCCGTTAATGTATCTCTCTTTCTTTTGATGTCATCTATGGCTGCTGCCACTGCAGATTTAATGTAGTTTGTTGCTCCTTAACTGGCATGGCTCTATCCTGTGGAATCCTGGGATTTGTAGTTTGTTGTGGCCCCAGAGCTCTCTGGCAGAGAAGGCTAAAGATCTCACAAATCTACAAATCTCAGAATTCCATAGCACTGAGCCGTGGCAGTTAAAGCAGTGCCAAACTGCATTAATTCTGCAGTGCCGATGCAGACAACAGCCATGGCAGAAAATTTCATCAATTATTATTTCTCATATGAAAGACTTATGTATAGCACTTCTGCAAAGATTTCATTTACAAACCCAACCTAATAAAATATAATAACACCAAAGCATGTGTGTGTTGGGGAGGATTGCATCACAGATATCTTTGTTTCTCCATTTTCTGTTTCCCCCCTGCTTAGACCTCTGTTTCCCATCTCATCCCATCCTTGTATATCATCCTACAGATCTCTCTGAACCACAGCTCCATTCCATAGGTCTCTCTGCACTTCATCTCTGTTTATCATCACATGTTAAAGTTATTCGCCCTCAATACGTACAAGAACACTTATGCTCATGTTTCCTGCTCTGCTGTAAGAATACCTTATCCAAAAATCTCTCCATCTTACTGTATTATTTATATAGTTTATTAAGAAACATTAACACATCTGTTCAGTTGTACATATCGGTTAACCTGGGCCCTTAAGGAAGCGCTCAAGTCAGGATATTGTATGAGATATTGGTAGTATGTTACCTTATTGATATAGTCAGCGAAAGGGGTCTTGTATGATATTTCTGTTATTTCAACCTGTTTACAACTTTTTTTCTGCCCAAGTTAGTATTTATTCATGTTTTTGCTTTCAAAGGGGACTATCCCACAATTTTTGTTCTTGGACACTGCTTGGTTCTTGGTTACTGCTAAGAGCATTCCAAGTGAGCAGGAGAGATCAGACCATATCAGTGACCACTTTACTACCAACCCATAATTACTATTGTTTTAGCTGGGTTAATTTGAAATGAGTGGGAGAGACTTCAAACCATGATAATTCAGAGCATTTTTAAAATTGTACAAAGAGGTTTGTTTGATAGTTGGGTGGAGAGTGAAACTAAGAACTTTATCACACTGTTCCTCCTCAGTATGTTCTCAGAATGGACCGGGAGGAGCAGGAACAAGTGCAGAATGAGTGGGGGACGGATTTTACCGCACACACCAGTCCCTCACTCGTTCTGTTCCCCCTCTCTTCCGTTCTCAAACCGTTCCAGAGGGGCCCATTTTTGAGAACTGTTCAGAACTATTATTATTTATTATTTATAAGTGCTGTAGGTTTACACACTGCTGTACGTAAAATAGAATAAAATAAAATAAAATGGACCTGCCTGTGGTATACATTCTAGAAAATGGAATATAATAAAAATTGATACACAATATCAATATTAATAATAAAAATTAGTAGTAGTAGTAGTATTATTTATAAAGCACTGTAGGTTTACACACTGCTGTACATAAAATAGAATAAAATAAAATAAAATGGACCTACCTGTGGTGTACATTCTAGAAAATGGAATATAATATAAAATTGATACACAATATCAATATTAATAATAAAAATCAATATTATTATTATTATGTATAAAGCACTGTAGGTTTACACACTGCTGTACATAAAATAGAATAAAATAAAATAAAATGGACCTGCCCATGGCGTACATTCTAGAAAATGGAATATAATATAAAATTGATACACAATACTATTATTATTATTATTATTATTATTATTATTATTATTATTATTATTATTA
>NC_056522.1:135690002-135702481 GCF_019175285.1 Sceloporus undulatus
TTATGTGTTGGAGGAGTAGGTGAAGCCGAGAGCTAAGCAGAAGGCGCAGGAGTGGTGTCACCATGACAACCCAGCAATAGTCTGGCCTACAGGACTTTCTGCCAAAGCAAAGCCTTGCCCTGGAACTTTGTGTACAAATTCAGTATTCATGTGTTGTAACTGTGGTATACAGTTGTATACAATACAATTTCGAGAGAGAGAGACTTGAGAGGGTCATACAATTATCCCTGAGCGTACCACTACCTTTCATACAATCCCGGCTGACATTGCTTGACCAAACAATGTCCTGCCATATCATTTGTGAGATGGGCTCCTTCTCCCACCTCCATTCCTCCACAAATTCCATATGCTACACGACAAAGGAGTATTATTATTATTATTATTATTATTATTATGCTTAATTTATATAGGGCTGTAGATTTGCGCTATATAAATAACCAATCACTAATTACTAATTAGTGGGTACTAATAACTTTTATATATTGTTTTTCACCTATGGGAAAAGTGTGGGGAAGGGAAAGAGGAAAAAGTGTATTCATTTGCATGTGTATTTTTTATTTTTTTAAATCAAGCCTTGTCCGTATGAACTTTTTCATTTTTAGGCTTTAAAAGTTTACAGAGATGAGAGCAAAAACCACAACTAATGTAATAAAGAACAGAAATGTGTCCACTAGATGCCAGGACTAGGGAGTTTATTACACTAGCAAGATCCCAAGGGAAAATGGGAGTCAAACACAATTTAAAGTAAAGAAAACCCAGAAATGTCTGAAGTTTATCACACGATGTTGCAGTTAAAATGAAATAATGTGAAGTTAAACCACAGTTAAAGCAGAGAAAAATGGCAGCTTTTTACCTTTAGAACATCCTGAAAGTAAAACGATGCCACTTTTCCCCACTTTAACTATGGTTTAACTTCACGTTATTTCGTTTTAGAAGCAATTTGGTGTGATAACCTCCCCGAATTTGCAAGTTTTGTTTAAATTCAAATATACTTTAAATCGCGTTTAACTCCCATTTTCCCGCAGGATCTCGCTAGTGTGATAGACCTCATAGATTTCCCCCCTACATTTTTCAGGATTTTGCAGCCGCTGCAGAGCTTTGTGGGCTAGGTATTATAGCATGGATTAACCTCTGCAGGTATCATTGAACGACTGGGATTTTCTGAAAATGTGATACAATCTAGCATAAAATATTTTAACAAAATAGTCTTGTGAAAATGAATTTTTGCTTTTGCCACAAGAGGGCAATGTACATTACTTTCTTTCCATGCGTGTAGCTTATTCATTCCCCCCTCCCCCCCCCCGGTAAAGAAATCATACAAGTTAATTAACAGGGCAGTACTAATTTTTGTATGGCATGGATTCATTAATCACCTGCAAAATAGTATGTATAATATGTAGACTTGTTTTTACATTGATAAAAGTATAGATTTTCCAAAGACATACATGTGTTAGTCTGGAAAAATCAATATGCAAAGAGACCTTGCAGCACCTTTGAGACTAACTGAAAGCCAGGAGTTGGTAGCATGAGCTTTCATAAACTTCAGTCTACTTCTTCATGTTACCAACTTCTATCTTTCACTTAGGGACCAAACAAACTGCAAAAATAATCCAGTTTGAGACTACTTAACTGCCCTGGCTCAATGCGAGGAAGTTCTGCAAACTATAGTTTTGTGAGATATTTCTGTCAGAGAGCTTTGGGGCCACAATAAATTATAATTCCCAGGACACCCTTGCACTGAGCCAGGGCAGTTAAAGCGGCCTCAAAGTGGATTATTTCTGTAGTGTTGGAGCTCTGTTGCAAAGGTGTAGCAAGATCAATTACAGTCGGCCCTTTGTATACATGGTTTTTTAATACACGGATTCAAGCATACACGGTTTGAAAATGTTCAAAAAAAGTATAAATTTCAAATATCAAACCTTGATTTTCCATTTTTTTATAAGCAAAACCATTTTGCTATGTCATTATATTTAATGGGACTTGAGCGTACATGTTATGCACGGGGGATCCTAGAACCAAACCCCAGTGTGTAACAAGGACCCACTGTAGTATGAATTTTTCTTTTCTTTTGCTGGTAAGGTTGCAAAGTCAGTGGTTGGCAGGTTGATAGTTGTGTGATACTAATAAGTAATCCTGCAAATCCATGATTTCAGAGATATCCAGACTAAATGATAATTGGGAAAGTCACCTCAGTCTAGTATCATATGTTAGCATCCTGAGTCATCTCCAAAGACCCAAATCATAGTAGAGAGGCCTGCCATAAAGCCTCCTGTCCCTGTTGCTCATCTTTGCTGCCCCACAGCTCCATGTTATTCTCACAAAAACCTCTGCGCCATGTCCTTTCCTTCTGGAACATGTGCAAATTTCTTTAAGATCCTTGAAAATTCAAAACTCTCTGTTTGAGACAGCTTGAGATACTTTGCTTCATGTGGGTAGGAGGAGTGTTTTCACAATGGAGGAAAATATATTGCATTTGTTTTATTGCTTTTCCTATTCCAGAAAGGTGGGGGATGTAACCTTTGGGATACTGTATAACCTGACTAACTTAATTTGACAAGTTGCAGGCTCTTCCTCCTCTAACATCTTAGTACAATATGCATACAACATGACTCAATATCATCATTCTTTCATCCGCTCCTTTTTTAAACATCTTTGTGTGATAAACACACCTTACATAAAAATTTGTGCACTTTTTTTGGTTTCCCTAATAAATGTATTATCACACTGGATTTTGGAACATTCCTGCTCTTGATTAATAGCAATTTGATCTCAATTGAAGACTCTCAGGAGATTTCCATAGCAGGCATATCAGTGCAAATGCCAAGCTTTCTGATGATGGGAAATTGCCATGTAAGCTTTCATTTCTACATAGTAAGTTACTTAGATTGTATTTTTTATTATTATTTATTTTAGGTGTCCCACACCCGGTTGTGATGGCTCTGGGCACATTACTGGAAATTATGCTTCACATCGAAGGTATGTTTTTTAAAAGGTTGAATTTTTTATCATAGTAATTTCCAGTTTATGGATCACAATGGGCTTGTGCTTAAATCAACAGGCCTTCCACAAAAAGGTGTCAAAGGCTTGCATGTCATATCACATCAAGTTATTTAGATGCCCCTTTTCTCCAGTTACTGAACTCAAAGTGGCTTCACAACAGATACAACATTTAAAAAGAATGATTCAGTTATCAACACAATTCAGTCCATTTCCAAATAATGCATTACCTTAAAAAACATTATAGGTGGGTTATAGACCGCCGAAAAGCGGCGGTCTGGCTCTGCTGCTGCTTGCAGTGTCCAGGAGATGCCGCCTTTAAATGGCGTGACTCCCGGACGCTGCAGAGAAGGAGCGCGGAAATCACGCTCCTTCTTGGGCCCCGGAAGAGGCGCCGCGAGTGCCAAAGG
Source organism: Sceloporus undulatus (assembly GCF_019175285.1). Lineage (NCBI taxonomy): Eukaryota > Metazoa > Chordata > Lepidosauria > Squamata > Phrynosomatidae > Sceloporus > Sceloporus undulatus. The sequence goes on from NC_056522.1 coordinate 135,693,410, forward strand.
GTGCACTCGCGGCGTCACTTCCGGTGCACCACGTGCGGACGCAGAGCGTCCGTTACGTCAATATGGCAGCCCCCATGTGGAAGGGGCGCTGCCATATTGTACGTATTCCATACGTACTAGGGTTAGGGGGTGCGGAAGCACCGCCCCTTCCTAACCCTAATACGTATGGAATACGTATTTTTTGGTGGTGTGTAACCCGCCTCAATGTGGCAGAGTTACATAAAAAGTCACAATTTCTTTACTCAGCTGAGCAAAAAAGCACCAGCAGGACATATTAAATGGCCAGTATAATAGGAGCTAAAATGTAAAAACTCCCAGAATAGTTACATACTGTACTTAACGAAAAAAACAAAAACAAAAACCCACATTACAAAATTAATAGCCAACAAATAGAAAAGAGTACATCTGCACTGCAGAGCTAATTCAAGTTGACACCACTTTAACTGCCATAGGTCAGTGATATGGAATTCTGGGAACTGTAGTTTGTTGTGGCACCAGAGCTTTCAGAGAGAGAGACAGAGAGAAGGTTAAATGTCTCACAAAACTACAGTCCCCAGAATTCCATAACATTGAACCATGGCAGTTAAAGTTGTGTCAACCTGGATTGATTCTGCAGTGCTGATACAACCATAGATGTTTAAGTGTATAAGCCATACCTAGACTAGATGACAGAATAAAATACCCCACAGCAGTCATGTATTTAAAAATGATGAACAACAATTCCATTATAGTGCCTAATACAGAAGATAACAATAAGATTTCATACAAGTATTCTTATACATTCTGGGTGCACAGGTATCAGAGAATAACAAGGCTTCTCACCTTCCAGATTCTTTGTGGGCCTCTGATTAACCAACTGTATTCCATCTTCCCACCAGGAGACTAAAATGTAATGCTGGGAGGGGGACAAATCAGTGATGTCTGGTGGCTATATGGGTCTAATAGGTGGGTCATATATGGTGGCAATATTCCACCGATAATTACTCTACCATTTATAGAATTATAGAAATTTTTAGAAATAGTTCATACGCAAGGGCACATTTGTAGATATGATGCAGCAATGCTGTACCACCACCTGATCTTCAAATTTTAGATGCCACAGTGTGCATGCACGCATGCACACACATACATATATCATTATAATGTTTCTTGCCAGTGCTTTTTAAAAACAAAACCATTATTACAGAAAAGGCAAATATGTTTAAATTGATAGGAGTAGTAAAGGCTAAATGAGACTATGGTCCAAAAAGAAACTGCATAAATAAGCCAGTTTGAGACCGCTTTAACTGCCCTGGCTTAATGCTAGGGAATTCTGGAAACTGTAGTTTTATGAGACATTTTGCCTTCTTTGGTGCCACAATTAACTACAATTCCCAGAATTCCTTAGCACTAAGCCAGGTCAGTTAAAAGTGGCCTAAAACTGGATTATTTTTGCAGTGTGCTATGGACATATGTAGGTATTGGAGAGCAGAAGATCCAGATCTTCAGACCTGATAACCAACTCTGTTTTTGAGGGATATATATATATATAGTTTGTGTGTGTGTGTGTGTGTGTGTAGGTTTTGAAATAACACAGTAATAGAAAACAGATGTACTAAATAACTGTTTTTAAAAGAAGCAAAAAATTGAAATAATGCTTGTGTTGAAAGACTGAAAGCAGTACTTAAATACATAATGTGGATATACCCAAATTATTGCTCTTGAGACACACACAAAGAACAGAGTGTAAAGTAATTCTATGTCTGCATTCATTTTTACAGGGCTGGACTAAAATAATTCAATATGCTATTGCATCTGTTAACAACAATGCTGTTCTACCTGTGCATGTAACAGGCAGGGGCACAATATCTTAGGCTGCAATGAAGCTCATAGCCAAACTACATTTAACATATAGCCTTGTGATTAACTCTCATGTACCACAAGAGGGAAAAAAAGAAAAAAGAAACATGCACTTAGTGAATTGTGGGTTATTTTCAGACCTCAGTGGGAACTCCAGTGTATTGATGGTTAGGGTTAAGATTGTAGTTAGGGTTTATCAGACCCCAGTGAAAATTTCATTGCCCTCCCATGTCCACTTACTGACAAGGAGAGCACATGCATTCTGCTTTGCTGTAGTATAGTTCCTTGAAATACAGCTTGCAACATTTTTAGTCCCTTATACATTTGCTGGTAAAAAACATACCCAAGTAGAAAAAAGCAATAGATTTCTTATGACATTTCCTCCCCTGGTTTGGTTTTTAAAAAACAAACCCACCTTATATGGAAGTTACCATTATTTATCACTTGATACTATCAACAAAATATAGTGAAATATCTGAAATGTAATGGTTTTCACATGACCAGATATTTTCAGCTGTCAGCTGATCCATGTTCAGCTCATTCCAATCCACAACATGTTTTGTGGATCTTAATGTAAAGTTCCTTTGGTAAAGAAAACAATATCCGCTAAAGGCACAACTATACAACTATATACTAGATCCCCAACCAAATGCAGTATCTCTGTCTGTTTGTGCAAAACCTTGTATGTATGTTGACTTCATATGATCAGGTACCTGCATTTTTATCATGCCCAGATTATATGTACAAGTTGGACACATGCAGGCACAGTCAACCATGCAGGTCAGGAAAGTGCACAGGGGATTGCAAAGGACTGTCATGTCAGTAGATCACCTGATAATTATTTTTTCTTATTTGGATTGAAAGCAGTCACTTCCATGTATACTGTAACCGATATAGAGATATTTGAACTCTTTCTGTGTAATACATGCAGAGATAGTATCCCAGTCGCTTCTATGGAACAGGTACTTGAGTATGAAAGACCAGATTTAGCTTTCAAGTAAGCAGCGTATATTAGGTCAAGTGATAGAATTATGTTTTGAATTCATAATGATAATGAATACCTACAGTAGTGGTTACTGTATTCCGTAATGATAGGCATTTTGCCATGGGTTAAATAAAACAACATCTCTAATATGCAATAATAATTGATTTGTGTCTTCCTAATTAATCTGTTTAAAACAAGTTTTCATCTCTCTCTTATAAAAGATTTGTGTATTACTTGCTTTTCCCTTTACATCCACCTTAGCTGTAAACTGCACTTAGGTTTCTATTTCAGCACAGGTTCTTCAGTGTTAAAGTTGGATAGCCCATTTACCAAGACACTTAATGATGCCTTATCCCTGTCTTTCAATAGGTTTTCTCCATAGTAGATCTAAGCAGTATTCCTTGTCCTGAGCTATAATTTCATTTGGAGACAGAAAGAAATCATGCATCATGAGCTCCCTCTCATGGCTCAATCTTGTCAGTGCTCATTGATGCACAATCTGTTCTTGTTCTTGTTGTTATACTTATTTACATTCCACCTTTTTCTCATTTTGGGACTCAACGCAGCTTACAACACTTAAACATAGTTAAAAATTAGCAGCATACAGAAGTGAAGAAGCAATCAAAGCATCATAAAATTAAAAGTTTTTGAAATAATTTAAAAGCAAAAGCAAATAAAAGTTCACCCTATTATGCAAGTCCTGTTTTGGCTGAAAAATCAATTTTCAAAGGCTGGCTGGAATAAAAAGGATTTTACCTTCATCCATAAAGATAGCAAGGACAGTGCCACTCTAGACTCTTATGGAAGGGAGTTCCAGAGCCTGGGAGCAGCCACTTAAATAACCCTTTCCTGTGGTCCTATCAGATGTACATGTGAAGGTGCTGGGGCAGTGAACAAGGCCCCAGAAGATTTTGAAAACATGGGTTTGTTTATATGGGATCTATCTTGAGTTAAATACAGGGATGCAGGATGGAGCCTGCAACTAATTATACACAGAGTATGTTTTATTAGAAAGTTCTTTATTATATTTAGATATAAGCAGTTCCACCTTGAAATGTTTTATTTTACTCAGTCTTTCCGGTTGTCCACGAGCAAAGAAAAGTGGGATCAGGATAGTACAAAGTAAAGAAGATAAGGAAGATCAAGAACCAATTAGGTAAGTATTGTTCCAAACATCTCCCTATACATGTGTGCCATAATTAGCTCATCTGTATTTTCTGTTTTTTTAAATTAAAAAATCATCTGAATAACAGTAACAACCTCAAACACTTTTATATGCACTTTTATAATTAAAGTTGGTTGCTTTGAAATCAATAAGACTTCATAAACTCATGAGTAAAATTTTCACCATCTAGAGTGTTCAATTTCTTATCAAATAGTTGTACTGAAGATAATGCTCAATTGCATTACTCTAAAAACTGGTGGAAGCAGTATGACTTTTTCCAAAGCTTTTTATCCATGGATATTTTACCTGCAGCAGATAGATGTGTTAACTAGACAGAACCTGTACTCTAGAGCATGGTCCCCAAACTGTGCCCTTTTAGAGATCTTGGACTTCAGCTCCCAGAAGCCTCAGCCATGTTGGCCAATAGTCTGTGACTCTGGGAGCTGAAGTCCAAAATCCCTTAAAGAGCACAGTTTGGGGACCACTGATCTAGAGGAATGCTATTCAAAGTGGTGGTCTATGGACTGATGGACTGGAAGCCATCAGCTGCTTGCCTACAGTGAGATTCCAGGAGGGGGAGGGGAAAAAATTCAGTGATGGGTGACAAATATGGTAACAATCCCTGGCACATTTGGGGGAAATTGCTTTTTCCCTAGAGCTAATAGCCTAAGAAACACTGATCTAGAATTTTTCTCTTCTCTGGAGTTGTCTCTTCCCTTAGCCAACAGCAGGACAACTGTGCATAAAGTCTAACTGTACTAGATCAGTGTGTTGTATAACAGAAATATTAGAACAGCACGTATTTTAATAGAGAATCAGTGTGGTATAGTAGTTAGAGCGGTGGATTACAACTAGAGACCAGAATTTGAATCCTCACTCAGCCATGGATAGCCACTGGGTGACCTTGGGCAAGTCACAATTTCTCAGCTTCAGAGGAAGGTAAAGGCAACTCCATCTGAATAAACCTTGTTTAGAAAGCCCTATGATTAGTTCCACTTAGGTTTGCCATAAGTCAGAAATGACTTGAAGGCATACCACAGGCCTATTCCCACTTACCGGAAAATCCATTTCCTGAACCGATTCCTGGAACTGGTTCTGAAAAAACGTAGTTCCCACTATGTTTGTGCCGGTTTCAGGAATCAGTTCAGGAATCAGCAAGTGGTGGGGGCAGCTTGATTGCCCAGCCTGTCTCTGGCCTCTCCTGGTCCCAAAATCCCCAGCCCCAAATCCTCCTTACCGGCTTCTTTGTCCACTAACCAGGTTCCCTGCAGCCTTTTTTTTTTAAATTTCCCACAGCCAGGGAGGCCAGAAGGGGGTCTCAGAGAAGCTGGGGGAAAGCTGGGAAGGAGGTTGCAAGGCTTCCAGCTTCTCTGTGACCTCCATCCGGCCTCTCCGGCTGCGGGAAATTTTTAAAAAGGTGCAGGGAAGCCAGTCAGAGGCCAAAGAAGCCGGTAAGGAGGCTGAGCTGGGGATTTGGGGGCCAGGAGAGGCTGGGCCATGCCAGCTGCCCCCATGGGACAAGCTGCCAGTGGGAAACAAGGCAGATTTGAATCCGATTCGAATCCACCTGGTTCCCCTTGGGCTGAATCGATTTATTTCTAAATAAATCGATTCAGTGCAAAAAACACTTCATTTTTTCAGTGTCGTTTTGATGCGGGTTAAATGGGCAAAAATGGTCAAAAACATGCCCCCCTTTCTGAATCGATTTCTAAAATCGGACTCAGTAGGAACCATGCAAGTTTAACCTGGATCCTGATCCCAATTTAAAAGTAGTGGAAACAAGACCCACTTGTTTCTCCTACCCTTTGAGGTTTTTTTAAAAATTCTTCATGGTTCTCTGCAAATTTGTATTATTATTATTATTTTAAAAGCAGAAGTATTAACTGTGAAAATGAATATTTTTGCATTTGGCCAATAATGAACACAATGCAAACAGAAAGAACAAATTTCAGTTCATTTGTAATCATGAGGATAGAGGACATCATTCACAGCTGTACTTCTGGTTTACTAGTCAGTATATTGCTTTTCTATTTTAGAAAAGTCTGGGTTTGATAGCAAAACATAAAGTTTGCAAAAATTCAAACTGGGGATCTTGTCACTAATTATCATGTTCATGGACTATTGTCCATAGAAGGGCAAATCTGTTTCTGCTAAAACAAAACTTTCCTAGATGGTGACAGATCATTCCATTGTGTTGACATTACATTCATACCTAGTTTATTGCAGGTGTGTTCTTAATTTCTTGAGCATTTTTGTTTGTGTTAACTTCTTGTTCATTTTGTTTATACCATGAAGCATGTTTGTTCTTTTTTTTATGTGAGATTTATTTTGACTTTGTTGTAGAGGCTGCCAGGTATATGATGGCAAGACAATAAAGTTTATTTCATCTATCTGCTATCCAGATGTCCAGTTCCTGGTTGTGATGGTCAGGGTCATATAACTGGGAAATATGCATCTCACCGTAGTGCATCAGGGTGTCCTCTAGCTACTAAAAGGCAAAAGGATGGGTACTTGAATGGTTCCCAGTTTTCTTGGAAGTCAGTGAAGACAGAAGGCATGTCATGTCCAACCCCAGGATGTGATGGCTCAGGACATGTCAGTGGTAGTTTTCTTACACATAGGAGGTGAGTAATTGCCCTTTCTGTATTGTGATCTTTGTTCTTCAGTGTCCCTTGATTTAAATAAGTATGATCTCTATTACTGTCAGTGTATGTGTCTATTTTCATTTAACTTTTTTGTTCTGATAAAATAGACAACCCAAGTGTCTAGATAAGAAGCTGGATGAAAATTTTTGTAACACAGTCATAAAAATGAATTGTAAACTAGAATCCAATGGTATATGTTTACCAGATCCCACTGCTTCTTCCAGAGTCAGAAAAAAAAAATCCCTCGCACCCTAAAACATGATCCAAAGGGCTGGGTAACTCTCTGGAGCAGGTTTTTTTTGGCATTATAGGGGACTGAAATGTGGAGTGGGGAGAAAAAGCAAGAACTGAATATCAAAATATATTGTTAAATCTTTGCCATATAGACTGCTATTTTATGAATAATGCCCCAATCCCGATACTGTTTACTTAAGGCCAATTAATCAGAACATCCCTTGTGACAGTCTTTGGTCTTCAGTAAATATGGAGTGCAGAGTATGCCATTATGTACATGTTTACATGCAGTTCTGCAAGGCCCCGCTCAGTTCAACAGCAATGGAATGTGCTATTGGTAAAACGTATCAGGAGCTGAGGGTCCGAGCCTCAGATCAATTAACTAATAAAAACTAGTACAGCAAGGAGACTTGGTATACATTTAAGTATTCAGATTTAATGTAGAAGTTAAATACTTTTCTACTGGTACCAGAAACCACATTTATTTAGGAATTTCACATATTTGCATTGTTTGTAGTGGAAAATATACAGGCATATTATTATGGAAAATAAATATTAAATAAATAAATATAGAATTTTTCCATTTTGGACAAAAGGTAACCTTGCATGTTACTGCATTACACTTTAGAGACAAGCTTGGGAATCTAAATCTGAAAATGTAAGGGAATTATTCTTGCAAACTAACTTCTTTGGAGCAAGGTTTCCCCCTTGAAAGTAGCTTAGCAATGCACTTCTTAGAACCACCCCTTCCTTCAGCATCTGTTTGGCCTCTGTCAATTTGCTGAATGCTACACTAGAACTCTCCTTGGAAGCCAGGAAGACAAAACTGAGGCTGTCGTATTTTAGACACATCATGAGAAGGCATTACTCATTGGAAAAAATCAATAATGCTATGAAAGGTAGAGGGAAGTAGAAAGAGAAGAAATCCACATGCTAGGGGTTTCTGGATGAAACAGATTATCTAGATCCATTTCAGTCTGGCTTCATATCTGGCTATGGCACGGAGACAGCTTTGGTCGCTTTGGTGGATGATCAATTCAGGGAACTGGACAGGGGTAGTGTGTCTTGCTTGATCTCTTAGCAGCTTTTGATACCATCGCCCATTGTATTCATCTGAGCAGCCTTTCTGGGATGGGATTTGAGGGAACTGTTATGCAGTGGTTCTGGTCTTTCTTGGAGGGGCTGACCCAGAAAGTGGTGTTAGGGAACTCCTGTTTGACTCCTTGGCCACTAGCCTGTGGGGTCCCACAGGGTTCTGTGTAATCCACCCATGTTATTTAACATCTACATGAAACCACTGGGAGAGGTCATCTGGAGCTTTGGGGTGCAGTGTCATCAGTATATGATGACACCCAACTCTATCTCTCCTTTCCATCTGACTCCAAGGAAGCTGTCTCTGTGCTGAACCAGTGTCTGCTGTCAGTAATGGACTGGATGAGGGCAAACAAATTAAAGCTTAATCCGTATGAGACAGAGGTGCTCCTGGTCAGTTGTAAGGCAGATCATGGAATTGGGGCTTTGGCTGTGCTGGATGGGGTTACACTTCCTCTGAAATCTCAGGCTCACAGCTTGAATGTTCTCAACTCTGAGCCTGAATGCCCAGGTCTCAGCTGTGGCCAGGAGAGCATTTGCACAGTTAAAACTAGTGTGCCAGCTGCCATCATTCCTTGAGATGTCAGACCTGGCTACAGTGACATATGCCTTGCTTACATCCCACCACATTTGGCTATTGTAAAGCACTCTACATGGTGCTGCCTTTGAAAACTGTTCAGAAACTTCAGGGGGTTCAAAATGCCGCAGCCAGGATGCTGAGTGAAGCGAACTATAGGGAGCATAAAACTCTTGTATTGAAACAGTTTCACTGGCTACCAGTTTGTTCCCAAACACAATTCAAAGTGCTGGTCATGACCTACAAAGCCCTACACCGTTTAGGTCCAGACTATTTGAGAAACTATGGCCGGTTATAGACCGGCACTTTAGTGCGTGACAAGCACTAGATGGGGCAGCGCGGATGTGACGTCCTTGCTCCACGCCAGGGCGCTTAGTGCACCTTGAACACGGAGCAGGAAGGAGCTCCGTTTCGGAGCTCCTTCCTGGTTTAGTCCGCTGGGCGCAGCCTTCAGATGGCTGCGCCCAGCGGACTAAAAGAGAAAGAGGCCAAGCGGCCCCTTTCTCCTTCTCCCCGCCGCCGCGGGGTGTCCTTG
>NC_056522.1:135702581-135703144 GCF_019175285.1 Sceloporus undulatus
GGGAGCAGCCACCGAGAAGGCTCTCTCTCGTGTCCTCACCAAGTGAGTCTGTAATGGTGGTGGGACCAAGAGAAAGCCTTGTCCTGTTGATCTTAGGACTCTAGCTAGTCTGTTTGGGGAGATACAGGCTCCATACAGACAGACCAAAATAAAGCTGTTTTGGGTCACTTTGGATGTATGCTGTTTAAATGACACATGTATCCTAAGAGTCCAGAAGCCATGTCAAAGCCATGATGCAGTCCTAAGGATTGGAGCACAGCTTTGGAGCAGCTTCCGGACTCTTAGGACGCTTGCATCAGTTAAACAGCATACCTCCAAAGTGACCCAAAGCAGCTTTATTTTGGCAATCTGTATGGAGCCATAGGCAGGTTATAGACCGCCCATTTGGGGCGGTCTGCACCCGCCCCTTTCCCCAGTGTATCGGGGCCTCAGTGTGTAGAGCGGCAGCCGCTGAGGCCCCGATCCGCCGCTTTTCAGGCTGCGGGGAAGCAGCAAAACGCCGCTTCCCCGCAGCCTGAAAAGGGGTGTCCCTGGGGCTTCAAGCCCCAAGGACACCCCGCGGC
>NC_056522.1:135703169-135712706 GCF_019175285.1 Sceloporus undulatus
TTTCTTTTTTTTAAATTAAAAACATCATCTGAATACCTAACGTAGTAACAACCTCACAACCTACTTTTATATGCACTTTTATAATTAAAGTTGGTTGCTTTGAATCAATAAGACTTCATAACTCATGAGTAAAATTTTCAACCATCTAGAGTGTTCAATTTCTTATCAATAAGTTGTACTGAAGATAATGCTCAATTGCATTACTCTAAAAACTGGTGGAAGCAGATGTATGACTTTTTCCAAGCTTTTTATCCATGGATATTTTACCTGCAGCAGATGATTGTGTAACTAGCAGAACCTGTACTCTAGAGCATGGTCCCAAACTGTGCCCTTTTAGGATCTTGGACTTCATGCTCCCAGAAGCCTCAGCCATGTTGGCCCAATAGGTCTGTGACCTGGGAGCTGAAGTCCAAAACCCTTAAAGAGCAACGTTTTGGGGACAACTGATCTAGAGGAATCTATTCAAAGTGGTGGTGCGTCTCTGGATGATGGACTGGAAGCCATCAGCTGCTGCCTCACGTGAGATTCCAGGAGGGGGAGGGGAAAAATTCAGTGAGGGGTGACAAATATGGACAATTCCCTGGCACATTTGGGGGAAATTGCTTTTTCCCTGACTAATAGCCTAAGAACACTGATCTGAATTTTTCTTCTCTTGGAGTTGTCTTCTTCCCCTTAGCCAACAGCAGGACAAAATGTGGCATAAAGTCTAACTGTACTAGATCAGTGTGTTGTATACAGCAAATATCTTCGAACAGCACTTATTTTAATAGAGACATCAGTGTGGGTTAGTAGTTAGAGCGGTGGATTACAACTAGAGACCAGAGTTTGAATCCTCACTCAGCCATGGAAGCCACTGGGTGATCTTGGGCACAGTCACAATTTCTCAGCTTAGAGGAAGGTAAGGCAACTCCATCTGAATAAACCTTGTTTGAAAGCCCTGTGATTAGTTCCACTTAGGTTTGCCATAAGTCAGAAATGACTTGAAGGCCATACCACAGGCCTATTCCCACTTCCGGAAAATCCATTTCCTGAACCGATTCCTGGAACTGGTCTCTGAAAAAACGTAGTTCCCACTATGTTTGTGCGGGTTTCAGGAATCAGTTCAGGAATCAGCAAAGTGGTGGGGGCAGCTTGATTGCCCGCCTGTCTCTGGCCTCTCTCGGTCCCAAAATCCCCAGCCCAAATCCTCCTTACCGGCCTTCTTTGTCCACTAACAAAGGTTCCCTGCAGCCTTTTTTTATAAAATTTCCACAGCCAGGAGGCCAGAAGGGGTCTCAGAAAGCTGGGGGGAAAAGCTGGGAAGGAGGTTTGCAGGCTTCCAGCTTCTCTGTGACCTCCCTCCGGCCTCTCCGGCTGCGGGAGGAAATTTTTTAAAAAGGTGCAGGGAAGCCAGTCAGAGGCCAAAGAAGCCGGTAAGGAGGCTGAGCTGGGGATTGGGGGCCAGGAGAGGCGGGCCATGCCAGCTGCCCCATGGGAAGCTGCCAGTGGAACAAGGCAGGATTTGAATCCGATTCGATCCACCTGGTTCCCCTTGGGCTGAATCGATTTTTTCTAAATAAATCGATTCAGTGCAAAAAACACTCATTTTTTCAGTGTCGTTTTGATGCGGTTAAATGGGCAAAAAATGGTCAAAAAACATGCCCCCTCCTTCTGATCGATTTCTAATAAAATCGGACTCAGTAGGAACCATGCAAGTTTAACCTGGATCCTGATCCCAATTTAAACGTAGGAAACAAGACCCACTTGTTTTCCTTACCCTTTGAGGTTTTTAAAATTCTTCATGGTTCTCTGCAAATTTGTATTTTATTATTATTTTAAAAGCAGAAGTATAACTGTGAAAATGAATATTTTTGCATTTGGCCAATAATGAACACAATGCAAACAGAAAGAACAAATTCAGTTCATTGTAATCATGAGGATAGAGGACATCATTCACACTGTACTTCTGGTTTACTAGTCAGTATATTGCTTTTCTATTTTAGAAAAGTCTGGTTTGATAGCAAAACATTAAAGTTTGCAAAAACATTCAAACTGGGGATCTTGTCACTAATTATCCTGTTTCATGGACTATTGTCCATAGAAGGGCAAATCTGTTTCTGCTAAAACAAAACTTTCCTAATGTGACAGCTCCTTCCATTGTGTTGACATTACATTCATACCTAGTTTATTGCAGGTGTGTTCTTAATTTCTTGAGCATTTTTGTTTGTGTAACTTCTGTTCATTTTTTTTATACCATGAAGCAGTTTGTCTTTTTTTTTATGTCGATTTTTTTGACTTTGTTGTAGAGGCTGCCAGGTATCTTGATTGCAGACAATAAGTTATTTCATCTATCTGCTATCCAGATGTCCAGTTCCTGGTTTTGATGGTCAGGTCATATAACTGGGAAATATGCATCTCACCGTAGTGCATCAGGTGTCCTCTAGCTACCTAAAAGGCAAAAGGATGGGGTACTTGAATGGTTCCACGTTTTTGGAAGTCATGAAGACAGAAGGCATGTCATGTCCAACCCCAGGTGTGTGGCTCAGGACATGTCAGTTGGGAGTTTTCTTACACATAGGAGGTGAGTAAATGCCCTTTTGTATTGTGATCTTTGTTCTTTTCAGTGTCCCTTGATTTAATAAGTATGATCTCTATTACTGTTCGTGTATGTGTCTATTTTCATTTAACTTTTTTTTTCTGATAAAAAGACCACCCAAGTGTCTAGATAAGAGCTGGATTGAAAATTTGATGAAAATTTTTTAACACAGTCATAAATGAATTGTAAACTAGAATCCATGGTATATGTTTACCAGATCCCACTGCTTCTTCCAGCGTCAGAAAAAAAAAAAATCCCTCGCACCCTAAAACATGATCCAAGGGCTGGGTAACTCTCTGGAGCAGGTTTTTTTTGGCATTTATAGGGGACTGAAATGTGGAGTGGGGAGAAAAAGCAACGATGAAACGCGAATAATATCAAAAATATGTTAAATCTTTGCCATATAGACTGCTATTTTATGAATATGCCAATCCCGATACGTTTACTTAAGGCCAATTAATCAGAACATCCCTTGTGACAGTCTTGGTCTTCAGTAATTGGAGTGCAGAGTATGCCATTATGTACATGTTTACATGCGTCTGCAAGGCCCCGCTCAGTTCAACAGCAATGGAATGTGCTCTTGATAAACGTATCAGGAGCTGGGGTCCGAGCCTCAGATCAATTACCAATAAAAACTCTAGTACCGCAAGGAGACTGTATAACATTTAAGTATTCAATTTAATGTAGAAGTTAAATACTTTTCTACTGGTACCACGAAACACATTTTATTAGGAATTTCCATATATTGCATTGTTGTTGTAGTGGAAAAATTACAGGCATATTATTATGGAAAATAATATTAAATAAATAATATTAGAATTTTCCATTTTGACAAAAGGTACCTTGCAGTTTACTGCATTTACACTTTAGAGACAAGCTTGGGAATCTAAATTGAAATGTAAGGGAATATTTCTTGCAAACTAACTTCCTTGGAGCAAGGTTTTCCCCCTTGAAGTAGCTTAGCAATGCACTTCTTAGAACCACCCCTTCCTTCAGCATCTGTTTGGCTCTGTCTTTGCTGAATGCTACACTAGAACTCTCCCTTGGAAGCCAGGAAGACAAAACTGAGGCTGTCTATTTTAGACACATCATGAGAAGGCATTACTCATTGGAAAAAATCATAATGCATGAAAGGTAGAGGGAAGAGAAGAGACGAAGAAATCCCCTGCTAGGGTTTTTGGATTGAAACAGTATCTAGATCCCTTTTCAGTCTTGGCTTCATATATGGCTTAGGCCGGGACCGCTTTGGTCGTTTGTGGGATGATCAATTCAGGGAACTGGACGGAGGGTGTGTGTCTTGTTGACTCTTAGCAGCTTTTGATACCATCGCCCATTGTATCCTTCTGAGCAGCCTTTCTGGTGGGATTTGAGGAACTGTTATGCAGTGGTTCTGGTTTTCTTGGAGGGGCTGACCCAGAAAGTGGTGTTAGGTGTTAGGGAACTCCTGTTTGACTCTTGGCCACTAGCCTGTTGTGGGTCCCACAGGGTTCTGTGTAATCCACCCATTGTTATTTAACATCTACATGAAACCACTGGGAGTGGTCTCTGGATCTTTGGGGGCAGTGTGATCATATATTGATGACACCCAACTCTATCTCTCCTTTCCATCTGACTCCAAGGAGCTGTCTCTGTGCTGAACCAGTTTCTGCTGTCAGTAATGGACTGGATGAGGGCAAACAAAAATTAAAGCTAATCCGTTATGAGACAGAGGTGCTCCTGGTCAGTTGTAAGGCCGATCATGGGATGGGGCTTTGGCTTGCTGGATGGGGTTACACTTCCTCTGAAATCTCAGGCTCACAGCTTGATGTTCTCAACTCTGAGCCTGAATGCCCAGGTCTCAGCTGTGGCCAGGAGAGCATTTGCACCAGTTAAAACTAGTGTGCCCGCTGCCCTCATTCCTGAGATGCAGACCTGGCTACAGTGACATTGCCTGCTTCACATCCCACCACATTTGGCTATGTAAAGCACTCTCACATGGTGCTGCCTTTGAAAACTGTCAGAAAACTTCAGGGGGTTCAAAATGCCGCAAGCCCCAGGATGCTGAGTGAAGCGAATTATAGGGAGCTAAAAACTCTTGTATTGAAACAGTTTCATGGCTACCAGTTTGTTCCCACACACATTCAAAGTGCTGGTCATGACCTACAAAGCCCTACACCGTTAGGTCCAGACTATTTGAGCAAAACTATGGCCGGTTATAGACCGGCACTTTAGTGCCGTGACAAGTCACTAGATGGGGCAGCGCGGATGTGACGTCCTTGCTCCATGCCAGGGCGCTTAGTGCACCTTGAACACGGAGCAGGAAGGAGCTCTGTTTTCGGAGCTCCTTCCTGGTTTAGTCCGCTGGGCGCAGCCTTCAGATGGGCTGCCCCAGCTGACTAAAAGAGAAAGGGCCAAGCGCCCCTTTCTCCTTCTCCCGCCGCCGTGGGGTGTCTCGTGGGGCTTGAAGCCCCAGGGGACACCCCTTTTCAGGCTGCGGGGAAGCGGCGTTTTGCCTGCTGTCCCAGCAGGCTGAAACAGCGGGACGGATCGGGGCCTCAGCGGCTGCCGCTTCCTACACACTTGTAGGCCCCGATACAACTGGGGGAAAGGGGCGGGTGCAGACCGCCCCAAAATGGGCGTGTCTATAACCCGCCTATGGGTCTCCATACAGAATTGCCAAAATAACAGCTGGCTTTGGGTCAACTTTGGAGGTATGGCTGTTTAACTGAGTGCAAGCGTCCCTAAGAGTCCGGAAGCTGCCTCACAAGCTGTGCTCGCAAATCCCTTAGGACTGACTCATGGCTTTGACATGGCTTCTTGGACTAGCTTAGGAAGACATTGTGGTCCATTTAACAACAGCATACATCCAAAGTGACCCAAAACAGCTTTATTTTGGTCTGTCTGTATGGAGCCTGTATCTCCCCAAACAGACTAGCTAGAGTCCTAAGATCAACAGGACAAGGCTTTCTCTTGGTCCCACCACCATTACAGACTCACTTGGTGAGGACACGAGAGAGAGCCTTCTCGGTGGCCGCTCCCACCCTCTGGAACTCCCTTCCTTGGGAGAGTAGACTGGCCCCCTCCCTGCTGGGCTTTCTCCAGCAGGTAAAAAGGTCTCTGTGCAGGCAGGCTTTTTAAAATCATGCAAGCCTGGTTTTATTTGGGGTGTGTGTTTTAGATTATGTTTTTCATTTCTGTATGTTTAAATTTTAACTTTGTACTGTTTTAATTAGGTTGTTGTAATTGTCTTCAAAAAATTTTTTTGTCTTAATGTATTTTTATATTGTCAGCTGCCTTGCGTCCCTTTCTGGAGAAAGGCGGCATAGAAATAAAATAAATGGATGGATGGATGGACTCTCTTAAAGAGATAATGGTTATGGTTTTTGCAGGAATTGGGCAGAGCAGTGGAGGACAGGGGATTGACTTGAGGGTGGTTAACAACAACAGCAAAAACACTAGCAAAACTGTTGGGGTTGATCGAAAACAATTAAAATTAATGCATTTTGCAACAAGAGGCAGGACCATGTTGAGCTCCCAGTGACCATCATTCTATCTCATCAGTTCATGGGTGCATTTAGGAAATCGGTCATTCTCTTCCCAAATAAATATGGTGGCAACTCAGACATAAACCTGTTTGGAAAAACATTCTCAAATAGGAGTGAAATGTTTGTACTTTCTAATTGATTAAGTAAAAAGCACCTAAAAGCTCAGCAATATAAAGTTATTCCTCTTCAATGAATTTTGAATTTCTTTGTTCATAAAATGAACTATAAAGGATTAGCCATAAAAATGGTGCCTTTATCTTGTAAGTTAATATAGGTGTGATTTTTCCCCCAGAGAGAGGGAGAGAGCAATCTTCCATTCAGGCACAGTTAATTATTTTAACTGTGTACTTAATTTAAAAATTGATAATTATATCAACCAGATTTTTTTCTCTTTCTTAACAAGGTTTGCTACTATGACAATTGTAAATCCAGACAAATATTTATTTTACAAGACAAGCACCTGCACTGAGAATAATTTCATTCACTAGCTGCCAATTCTGACATTGCAAAATGCTACTTGTTAGCATAGCATGAGTTACTTAAGCCACAAAAAGGCTAAATAAAAAGATGTTGTTTAATAATTAGATACAGGTGTGATTTTTATTTTAAAAAAGGAAATTATAGAGGCAGCATGTTATTTATAAAGATTATTTGACAATGACTCAATGGGAAAATATGAAAAGAACTGTACTAATTTAGTAATCTCTACAAGTCAGAATCCTGAAGTAGACTTGGTGGAGGAAAATAGAACTGTGATGGGCCTTTGCAGTATTTTGTAATTTTTTTAGGCTTAAGCACAGGGAGAACAAAGTGTGTCCTAAGGGCCAGATGAATGCTCCAAAATAACCACTTTGTGGCATAGGATAACTATTGCAGGGGCCCTCGTACAGGAAATCTAAGGCCAGAAAAGGCCTTTTTTGAAACCCAAAACATGGTGTAATGGCCCCATATACCCTAGAGATATTTGAGGGCAAAAATAATTGATTTTCTTTGGGCCCTCCTAGGTCCCATAGGAGACTAATGTGCCCCCCCCCCAGCCTTCCACAGTTGATCATCCCTGTTTTACCGGATGAAGCCACATGAGAACTGTATTTTGCATGGAAAGAAGTGGCTATAGAATTTAGGATTCATCAGAATCTCAGCTCAAATGTTACTTTTTAAAAATTATATAATCCAATTTGGAAATGGAGAACTTTATATTACTGCAACCTTCAGTGATAAATTTGTGCTCACTATTAGTTGACATAAAAGTAGTAGTCTTCCATATTTTGGAATATTACTTTCTATAAAACCTGAACTTTTTATGTCATTACTTTCTGTTTCAGCTTCTCAACTGTCATAGTGTGGCAGATAGCTTCTCATGCCCATTCTGATATAATTTATTTATTTAGATATCAGTTGTTAGTAGCCTGACTGCCCCAATGCTTTTTTGCATGCAGTGTAAAAGCCTCAGTGTACTAATCAAAATCACTGTGAAATGTTACAGCATATTGCTAGTTAATACCATGTAGAGTTAAATGGGACTAAACTCACTGAATTCAGTGTGCTTAGGCTGCTTGATTTTGCATAGCATCAGGAGAGTGTATAAGTAGCTTGTTATTGTTGGGCTGTGAGTATTATAGAAAAAATGACAGCAGAGGTTTGAGGAATTTAACAAAAACTTTACTTAATAGAAGTCTCAAAAAAATAGCAAACAGAATATGAATGGCACAGTACAAAATCCAGATACAGCAGCATGCATACATTACCATGAGAGCAGGATTGAATGAATGCTCCCAAGACTCTGCAGACCCACAAGGCAAATTATACCTTTCTAATGAGTTACCTTAATCACCTGGTCTACTTATCTTATTACCATGAGCTTATACCTTACACCTGCCTGCTCACTAGATTCTCATCCAGTCACAACTTATTACCTGGACAGTTATAACCTGCCAACATAAGAAACACAATTTTGAAAAGATATACCATACCAGAGTATTTAGTAGGATAATCATTATTATTTTAAATAAACTTATCTATGCCATAGGTTTGGAAGAAATCCAGTTGCTCATTCAATCTTCTAATGGGTTAGAAGAATTTACAATTAGGGACATTAGTACTTCCTATCCACCAAGATTTGGTATCCTCCCACAGCCCTGATCTTAACCTCTTAGTGAATATGCATGTTCATGCAAATTTATCCAAATCCAAAAAGCAGCTGAACTCAGTTTGAGGTCACAGTCAAACTCATTCTCAGCCATACACCACCATATGTTTCATCAGTTTCCTTCTAGAAGAAGGACCTTATGTCTGTTCATCACTTCTCCAAATGTATTTTGGAACTGGAAGTTCTGAAATACCATATCATTGGATGGAACCCAATAGGAAAGGAGTTTACCTACCATAAGGCTTCCTGCTCTTTGTGCCACTGCAGAACAATTACTGTTTGCTAATTAGTGTTGCCCTGATTATAATGCCAAGGAACTATCAAGAAGCTTGTTTACATGTCATTATGGGAACAGTTGATGATCAGAACATGGAACATTACTATGTTCTATGAACATAGACAATATCCAAATTTAATCCTTAAGGCAGGATGCTTTAAGGACACAGTCACCCAGAGGAAGGAAAATGCTAGGTATTGCTGCTGAGCATGGCTTATAAGCATACATACAAAGTTGTGCACCTTTTGACATACCAGACCTTGGAATGTAACTTTCAAAAAGAATTGTGTTCCGAGTTTGTTAAAAGTTTCAAACAGGAAATTTTTACCCCTCCAGCAGCCCCCAAAGCAACATGTTGCATTACTCATTCCATTACTTGTGGTAGCTGTGTTAGTCATATAGTAAAATATAATAACATCCAACATCCATAAAACAGTGTTACGTTTGGCATCCTGATATTATTAGATGGTTTTTGCTGTCAAATATTTAAATTTCTTGGACTTTAAAATGCTTTGTCTCCAAGTATTACATAGGCAGAAGGAGGAGTGCCCTGCCTGCATAGATGTCTCTCCATACTTAGAACACCATCATCACCATCTTGACAAAATGTAGGCTTGTGACTAGCACCATCAATTTTGTTTTTTCTCCTGCATTATTTTTAATACCTTTACCTGATGAAGAAGCCAGTGGAGCTTGCAACATGTATTTTGTGTATTTTAGTTGGTCCAATGAAGGTATCGCTGTTTTGTGTATTTTTGATGTTATTATTCATTCCAATACTGTTATATTTCCTAATTGAAGGGTTGGTTTTGAAGAGAAATGTTATTGCTTACTGTTGAATTTGTTAGAGAATTTTTTTCTGGTTTTTTACATTCTTCATGAATCGCTCTATTCTAATGGAATAGATTAGATTCCTTGCAGCAGTCTAACCACTGGTTTGCTCTAGCCTATTATTATTATTATTATTATTATTATTATTATTATTATTATTATTATTATTATTATTATTATT
>NC_056522.1:135712716-135741624 GCF_019175285.1 Sceloporus undulatus
TATATGTCCTACCTCTTTCAAGGATTGAAGTGGGATTACAACATTAAAATAATACAATACAGTTTAAGTAATCAATAAAATACTAATACTGAATTATACATCCCTATTAGTTTGTTAAAATCTCCAAGCATCAAATCATATACCATCATGATTAGGGTGGGGTCTTAATCATCGTCTCTATAACAAATCCTATGGGAAAGCCCGCCAGAAGAGATCCATCTTAAGTGCCTTCTTAAAGTCATCTAAAGTGGTAATAAGACGGATCTCCTCTGGCAGACTGTTCCATAGTTTACTGCAGCAGTAAATGCTCTGTGGGAAGTTGTGGTTAATCGAGTATTACAGGGTTCCAACAAATTCTTCCCTGATGTTCTAAGTGTGTGGGGAGGATTATGTAGGGAGAGGCTTTTCCTGCAAGTAACTCGGCCCGAGCCATGTAGGGCTTTAAAGGTAATAACCAACACCTTGTAATGCGCCTGGAAGCTAATTGGCAGATTTTAACACTGGTGTTATGTGGTCAAACCTAGAAATACCAGTGACCAGTCTGGCTGCTGCATTTTGAATCAGTTGAAGCTTCCGAACTTGGTACAAGGGTAACCCCAAGCAGAGTGCATTACAGAAATCAAGATGAGAGATTACCAGTGCATGTACCACTATTTCAATTTAGCCAACATCCAGTCTCCTGCTCTGCTCTGAGTGGTGTAGCTTCCCTTGCTCTCAAGTATAAAAGTTTTCAGGTTACTTCTAGGTGCTGAGAGAGACACGTATCTACAGAATCTTTGAAACTTCCCAGTACCACATTTTAGCCAATTGGCCCCAGTAGCTCGCATTCACACTGCTTTTAGGTGAAATTTATATAACACATTAGAATCAAAAATTATCTGGAAATTAGCATTCTGGTTTTACGAACATGGATAGAAAATTAATTAGCTCTTGTGAAATAGACATTCTCCTATATGTCAGATATACAAGACATATGATTAAATAGGCAAAAATCTATAAATCAGAATTTAGTATTGAGAGATTAGATTAGAATTGCACTTAATGTTTTAAAAGAATGGCTATAAGGGCTAAAAAAGGGCTCATCAGAGAAAGGCAGCCCTTTCAGAGTTTTGAACTGCAGTTCCATTAGTCACAGCCAGCATAACTGATGGTCAGAATTCTGGGCGTTTTAATTCAAAACATCTGGATGGAACAGGTTACTTACCTGATCATGTCTGTTTCAAACTTATTAGAGTGGACTGGATCATGGTTTCTGCAAGAGTTGAGACTAAAGTTGCATTGGCACAGCAGAAATAATCCATGTTAACACCACTTTAAATCCCATGGTTCAATGCTGTGGAATTCTGGGAATTGTATTTTGTTGTGGCACCAGAGTTCTCTAACAGAGAAGGCTAAGTTTCTCAAAAAATTCCCAGAATTCCTTAGCACAGATCCATGGCAGTGAACATGATGCAAACTGGGTTATTTCTACAGTGCAGATGCAGCCTAAGTAATTTGGTGTTCTGTGGAGAAATTAAAAAGGAAAATTCCGCAAAGCAATTTGAATGCAAGCAAAGTGTAGAAGCAGCTCCTAGCACATGGTCATACTGTAGTATCTAGATGAAGTAGAAAGAGCTAAACTAGATATAGTCAGCCCTTCTTATACACTTATTTTTTTTTATACACTGATTCAAGCATCCACGGTTTGAAAATGTTCAAAAAAGGATAAATTTCAAATATCAAACCTTAATTTTCCATTTTTATAAGGGACACCATTTTGCTATGTCATTATATTTAATGGGACTTGAGAATACACAGATTTTGTTATCCACGGGGGATCTTGGAACCAAACCCCAGTGTATAACAAGGGTCCACTGTACATGTTCTCCAGCACCTTGTGGGTCCCAGAGGAACACACAAAAAGTAGAAGTAAAAGAATGATAGTGTTCATTTTCACGGAATAGTCAGGGAAAGCTTGCACTAAAAGCAATCAGGCTTCCAATAAAACTAGTTAAAGACAAAACTAAAAATCTTTTTGATGAACACAGATAGAAAAGTGGGTAAATGCAGCAGTGCATATGGAGAAGAGCTTTACGAGACATAGCATTCTGAGAGTTGTGTATACCTTCACGTCACTTGTCAGCTTATGGCAACCTCATGCATTTCATACAGTTTTGTTAGACAAGGAATACTCAGATTCGATTTTGTCAATTCCATCCTCGGTAATGTAGCCTGATACTTGTGGCCAGTTCCCCATCCATGTACTTACCAGGACTGCCTCTGCTTGGCTTCCAAGATCAGACAAGATCTGGTCCCTATATATTTAAGCCCTATTCTGAGAATTACTGTCAGAAAAAAAATACCTTTCACTTTGCTGCAGAACACATGACTTTTGACAGAGCTTTGTTATGCTCTCCCAGTGCAACCAGTTCTGGCTTAATCAAATCCAGCCTCCTCCTAATGACAGTTTCATTGGCCTGGCTCTCCTGGGTCATCTCTTGTCACACAACAGAGACTTTCATTCCCGCTATCACAGTGGAAAGCCTCCATGAGCCCTAGCTGCATCTTCAGGATGAATCTACATGCGAACACACTTTGAATAATGTCTAGAAGCAAACTGGCATCCAGAGGATTTGTCACAGAATGGGTGTAACAGCTGGAATCCTGTTGGGAATTTGCATCTTCATAAGTGGACTTAAATCTACAAAAATTAGAATGAGGCAGTTCTGTAATATCCATATCCATTATCCACTGCAGAATTAATACAGTTTGACACCACTTTAATTGCCATGGGTCCATCCTATGGAATCCTGGAATTTGTAGTTTGTTGTGACACCAGAGCTCTCTTGACAGAGAAAGCTAGGTATCTCACAAAACTACAAATCCCAGTATTCCATAGCATTGAGTCATGGCAGTTAAAGCAGTCTCAAACAGCATTATTTCTGCAGTGTAGATGCAGTCTCCCCCTGCGCAACCTTTTGAAAATAGATCTAAAGAATGATAATCTCTATAACATATCTTCCTGGCCCAGTTACCAGGCACAAGCAGCCCCTGAAAATGCTTGGTTGAGGCTGAATATTGCTGAGAAGCCCATTTGATGGAACTGGTACTCACTTTTCCTGCCTTTTTCTTGGTGTAGTGCATCTGTCAATACAACCTAAATTGTCTCAGTCCTGAAAAATGGGCACAACAACCATCTTCCGGTTGATATGCATTACCCTTCTTCTAAATAGGCATTTACCAGCTTCTTTCCCACTTGATCAGGTCTCCTACAACAGCCAGGAAGTGCAAAGATCAAGTATACAAGTAGATCACAAGCTAACTTCCTGAAAAACCTCCATCAGAATAGGACAAAAGGGAGGGGCGGTGTTATACCCCTGGGAATGTATATAATATTGGTATCTGAGTTGGGATGGGTGTGGGCAGCTTTACCTGTAAAATGGCTAACAAACATACAGTATTTGTAACTTGTAACTACATGTTTTAACCTCTCAAGTACTTCATATAAGAGAACTTTTCACTACTTAGAACAGCTCCACCCTATGACTGTATGCAAATGCAATGGTGGCAAAAGTAAGATTTCTTTCCATCCTAATTGCCATAGTTATACACGTTAATACATGCTTTGACTGTGTCCAATTTATTGTTTATAAAAGGTAAAATACAATTAAATCACCATTCTGCTTTAAAAACACAAGCTAAAATATAAATTTACAAAACTGAGGTCTCATTCAGAACTCCAGACCAAAATCTCCTGTGATGCTGTGGTGGAGTTTATATATTTTATAAGAGGCAGCCACTTTCCCTTGAACTGGTTACCGTCCTTTGCCTCAGTTTCTCCTGACACCATCTGTAAGCTTCTCCATTAACTAACCTTCCCAGAATTTTGTCCACCTTTGATTCATGGACAGATGGCCTAGTTTCCAGATTCTGGCAATGATTAGTCTTGCTGTAGCAACTTAAAAAGCTATGATTTCTTTGTGATGGAGAGATTTATTATTAGATTGGACTGTTGACAAGAGAAGCAACTCTGGGGTGGGTTGGACCTTCTGTTTAGTAATGTCTGAAATCAATTGAACAATCTGTGTCCAGAATCATTGAACATGTGGGCACTCAAACCACATGTGTAGATAAGTACCTCTTGCCCCACAACTCCTCCAGCACAAAGGAGATGTTTCCTTGTCATTCATGCTTGCTGAACAGGGGTCAGGTACCATCTGTATACCACCTTTAATGTGTTGTCCCTTAGAGCAGATGGCTTGGACTTATAAGGAGGACATGACCACATATGTTGCCATTTCACATCTGAAATAAGTGAATGTATATCCAACTCCCACCCTGTTTTATAAAAAGTACCCATCTCATAGGAGTCTTCAACCATCCAGTTATACAATGCAGCTGACCCTCCCTTCACTGGTATGCAGTAGTTTTCATTTCTGTTGCTTCAGTGCCTTGAACTTCCTGAAAAGAAAAGAAAAATCGAAGACTCTCTGGCTCCATCAGCAGGGAGAGTATGATCAGAAGTGATTGTTTAAAGTGTCTGGTCTCAGTGAATGACCAGTTGAAATGGTAGATCCCCACTACCACACACACCAAGCAGCTAGGAAGCCATTCACATCCCTCAGACTTTGAAGACTGAACTTTCTAATCAGTTTCTCACCACTGTGAATGACTTTCAATAAAACTAGGTTACAGTTGATTATCATACATGAGTAGAATATATGCACTGTACAAAATCTACTTCTTATATGTATCAACTGTTAGGCTCGATTCAACTATTTCCATGTATTTTTGGTGTGTGTGTGTGGGGGGGGGGGGGGATTGTTCTGAGACTCACAAAGCGCCAAACCTGAAAGCAAATGTAGAAGCCTACTATATGGTTGAATAGAAGTGTGCTCAGTATAGTAATTCAACAATATAGTTATGTTCTACATTTGCTTTCAGGTTTGTATACATGCGTGCTATACACGTCTGCTAATTGTAGCAATACCTGCCAGTGTGGTGTAATGGTTTGAGCACTGGACTATGACTCTGGAGAATAGGGTTCGAATTCCCACTCGACTATAGAAATCCACTGGATTCCCTTGGGCGAGTCATATACTCTCAGCCCCAGAGGAAGCCAGTGGCAAACCTCTTCTGAATAAATCTCACCAAGAAAAACCTGTGATAGGTTTGCCTTAGGATTGCCATAAATCTGAAACAACTTGAAGGCACACTGTAGCACCAACAAAGTATAGCAACACATCAGTCTGTTCTATCAGGTAGCTTTGTGTGTTACTATATAGCATTTATCAATGTCTGATAAATCTTTTCACAATATTATTTGTCACTGATAAACATTGACAAAGGAAAGAAACATCCTAGTTTATCTTGTTACTTTTGCCCTACACAAAACCTTGTGATTCTAGAGCATGCAAACTATAAATCTGTGAGCCTGTGTGAAAGCCGAAATAAGGTTTACCAGGCATTGGAGCATTTGAAAATGAGCTAAAGTAGGATTACAAACTAATCCCACTTGTAACCTGAGACCTATGATTCAGGAGAAAGTTATAAAGGCCTTCTATCTGATCTGAGATGATGTGTATTATCCTATCACAGCAACCAAATAATCTGGTGAAATGCTGTTTCTCTTCAGTGGAATTATTATTAGAACAACTGATGACTACAGGGGTTGGAAAAGTTTTGCCTTTTATTTCATAAAAGCTAAAAAAAATTATTCATGGATTTTCTTCAGCGTGAATGCACTACTTGTCTTCTCTCTTTTCCTGAAACCAGTTTTGCTTTATCCCACATACACTGAGGATTAATTACCTTTTCATTCATGTCAGAAACACCATCACCATTTCTATAATGGGCCAATTAATCTTTTTAGACATATTAGGGAAAAAATGAGTACAGACTGGTCTCCTCTTAGCAGAATGTTAAGATTAGGGTTGTTGTTGTTGTTGTTTCATTCTTTTATATTCTGCCTTCTTCCCAACATAGCTAACAAGATATCTAAAACAATACAGATGAAAAACTATGCAAAATGTTTGATAAAGGTATAAATATAGAGTTATCTAAAGTTATCTAAAAAGCCATTAAAGTATTTATCAGATTGAAACCTTAAACATTAAAAACATTGAAAGTTATTATATGGACCATAGAACATAAAAAGCACAGCACATCACTAAAAGTCCACCCCATTCAATTTCCTAAAAACCTGGTGGCACAATAATGTTTTTACCTGCCACCAAAAGGAGAGCAGGTGTGAGGCCAACCAGGCCTTTCAAGGGAGGGAATTCCAGAGCCTGAGAGCAACCACCAAGAAGGTGGTAGGACAGAGATAAATGCTTTTCCAGGTGATCTTAAAGCTCTAATGGAGTTGAAACCTGTGCCTTACCATACGGTGGTTCCCAGACTTCTTTGGAGATGTCATGGCACTTACACAGGCATAAATCAACTATATTGACAGGATTAGTATATTCTACTCTCCTCGCCTTGACCTACCCACCGCGTGTACGTGCACACACACCTGTTGTGCACGTGTTTGTTAGATTTTCCACCTCAGGTCTTAAAATTGTTTCACAGGCCTTGGCTATTAGGCAAGGAATGAGGATGGGAGGCTTGCTACAAGGCCTCAAACATCAAAGTGACTTTGACTTGGCTTGGCTCTACCCTTGAACAAAGTAACAGACCCGTTTCTCTGTTGCTTTGCCTGTAGCACTGCTCTGAAGAGTTGCTTCTGATAAAGGTATAGTTGACTTGGAACATTCTGCCAAATTTCCAGAAAGACAAGCCATTTACAGGTTAATCCAAAATGAGCAACAGAAAGCTTGCTAAATCATGGGAGGTAAACCTGGTACACCCCAGACTTCCCTGGACTCCAACTCCCATCATCATTGACCATTAGCTATATTGTCTGAGACTGATAGAAACTGAACAATTGGGAATTGTGACCCACTTAACATTGTGGCAGAAATTGGGAATTGTGACCAACTTAACATTGTGGCAGAATAGCTATGCAGCTTTTGGAGGTATTGCTGGCCAGTGTTGGAGTCTTGGCAGATCTAAATCCCTAATAATAAATATTTATTTATTTATTTATTTATATCCCGCCTCTCTACAAAAAGCAATCGAGGCGGCTTACAAAGTTAAAATATACAGTCCAAGCTCTAAAAAAAAAACCCTTAAAATACAATTAAACAGTGTGGAATTAAAAACATAAAACATACTTAAAAAACAATGCAATAACTGTGGTGAAGTCGGAGGTCAGCAGTTAGATTTTCCTTCCGATGGCCGGAGAACGATTCAGGAAAGGCCTGCCGGAACTTCCGGAAGAGATCCGTCTTACTGCTGTTGTGTAGGGATACGTTATGAGAAGATTCAAATAGATATGAGGGTCCAGTCCTATATTTGTTCACTCATTTGTGGTTACTGGTGTTCAAATGATGGCAGGTCTGCATAGTTCATGCATTTCCAGCAACATTTCTTTATATTTAATAAGATTGAAACCTGACACCTAAATTCAACATAGGACCTTATCACATGGAGGCATGTACATGGGTAAAACGTTGCTGAACTGTTGCAGAGGTGTGAAGGTGGGATCATCTGTCGTGCTTCTAAAACGTAATTGAGGCTTCCTGCTTTCCTTCCATCAACAAAGCATTCACAGAGAAGCCAGGAGAAGCCATTTTTTGAATGACAGGCTCTTCTGTTATTGAAAAATATCTTCTCCACAAACGCTTCATTGACAGAAGGAAAGCGGGAAGCCTCAATTACGTTTTAGAAGCATGACAAACGATCCTACCTTTGCACTTCTGCAACAGTTCAGCAATGTTTTACCCACGTGAGTGCCTCCGTATGATAAGGTCCATGGCTTAAATCCACCAGCACAACAGGACTTTCTTTTTTTCTTTGTACTTCAGTTAGTTGCACTTTATTAACAGTAAACAGTATTAAATCTAATTTTTCTGCTTACAATTACTTTGGCTTCATATGCACCAGGATACAAACAATCAAAATCAGTAGGAAGACAGGTTCTGTTTTACTAACTTCTTTTGAGGAATAACAGTTCCGATAAGGCATGCTTTGTAGTTACAGTGGGAGGTTATATATTATTTATTAAAATAATTTATGATAATAAAAGAAAACCATTTGCTTCTTAGCAAATTTTCTATATTAACCATTCTGCATGCTGTCATTGCTGTCAAATGGGTATGTTGTTCCTGCTTGTAAATGGGATCTAGATTTTCCATCAATCCAATCAAATATACCTAAATCTGGGCGTAACTCTTTATACAGTATTTCATTGATACAACGTAAACTAAGGACTGTTAAATACAAAAGAGGATAACAGTCTGGGAAACATACCTATTATTTCAGAAACCAGCAGCTTATCAATGGCATTTGGGAGACACTTATCTCTGTTTCCATTTCAACAGAAGCATTAGCTGACATATTTATCATCAGTATCCCATTAAGATTAATAGCTCTTTCCTTTCTTATTGTCTACAGTCTATCAGGATGCCCAAGAGCTACATCAGCAATGAAGAGGGCAAAGCTGTCGGGAGAACAAATGCTTACAATAAAGCAGCGGGCTAGCAATGGTAAATAGTTAATTGTTCTGGATTACAGGAGAAATATTACTCTTATTTATTCTTGGTCTGTGGCAACAGTTTACTCACTCTGGCCTGTTACAGACTGCCAAAATAAAGCTGCTTCGGGTCTCTTTGGAGGTAAAGTGGTACCCCGGGATACGAATGCGCCGGGTTACGAATTTTTCGGGATACGAAAAAATCCCATAGGGATTTATTGCTTCGGCTTACGAAGGTTTCTTCGGGTTACGAAAAAACCGCGGCGCTATTTTCCGCCACCGGAGGGCAGCAGAGAGCTATTTTTCCATTAGCGCCTATGGGAATTCGGCTTACGAAGGTATTTCGGGTTACGAAATTAACCGCGGAACGAATTAATTTCGTAACCCGGGGTACCACTGTATGCTATTTAAATGATGCATGGGTCCTAAGAGTCAGGAGGTCGCGCCAAAGCCACACTCCATTCATAAGCACTGGAGTGCAGCTTTGGTGCAGCTTCCGGCTTCTTAGGGTGCTTGCATCATTTAAACAGCATACCTCCAAAGAGACCCGAAGCAACTTTATTTTGGCAGTCTGTAACAGGCCTATGCTACTTTTACTAAATTCTTCTGAATGCAATTTTGGAGGCATTCTAGGAGCCATCACACTGTACAGTCTGTGGCATGATTCTGCTACTGGTAGTATTTGAGTTCTTTCTTTCATCTGCTGGTACAGTACAAAGACACACAGCAGAGAAAGCGCATGCATCTAATTTGAGCTTAGCAATAAAGTGAAAATGTCATTATAGCACAATCCTCTGAACATTTACTCAGATGCAAGCCACGCTATGTTCAGTGGGTTTTACTCCAAGAACAGTATAGAAATTACTCTTCCCCCTGAGGTCACAGATTTCTTATGGCTATTTAATTTCTCCTATCGTACAATAGATGACCAAAAGATTCAGTAGGTATAATGATAATGCTTGCATAAAAATAACTGACATACAAAACAATTGAAACACAGTAACTACTACGTTATATAACAGTACAGGAGCTTGGGCCTGTATCTGGATCCAGTACAATGAATTTTGGGCAAATAGAGAGTATATTTTGCCTCTATTGTACAAAATAAGCTAAGAGTGTAGCCAGCCTGAGTTCAAAAATTGTAAACCTGAGCAGGGAAATGGCTATATAGCTGCATGACTTCTGATACAACAAACCAAGGGGTGCTCCTCCTGTGCCATTGTGAGGAGTGGATACAGAGACAAGGTGGTTGTTTTTGTATATACCTTACTCAGTTCTCTGATGGATGCATACAGAATCACATAAGAAAAAAGCCCAATTTGCCAGTATGTATGAACTTACTTTTCTGCTATACAAATGACTCTGCATGAGCGTTGAGCTAGTAGATTCCATCCTCTCCTCTTTTGCACAACAAGGAAGATTGGAAACATCTACTTCCTGTTTTAAAGAAACAACTATGTCCCGGGCATCTGAATTCAAGGAATGAACAGTGATTTAAAGAAAAAGAAAATGAAACCAAGTTGTGATTTCAAACAAATCAGCAACAAGCACTATGCCTGAACTAGCCAACAGTCATGAAAATTGCTGTTTAATTATTTCCTCTACTCTTTGGCCATACTCTTAAGTGACCCAGTTCATCCTAATCCAGAAGCTCCTGGTTTATGAGAGATCTCTGATGTACAGACAAAACTTTTCTCCATTGTGCTCCTATGCTGGATTTACTATCAGTTTCCAAAGAAGGTAGCATCTTATTTTACATGGTTCATGCCCTCAGCTGATTGTTCTGTTGGAAGCACTGATTGGGCCTAATTTTATGACTTTATGTGTGCATTTGTATGGCACTTTTCAGGACATAGTTTTTAGAATCATAGAGTTGGAAGAGACCATAAAGGCTATCCAGTCAAACCCCCTGCCAGAATAACCTGTGGTTATCTTGGCTCTTGTTACCTGCTCTGATGTAATGTGGCTTACTACTTCTAAAGCTGAGGCAGAGGTCCCAGCTATTATTTCTTACAAATACCTTTGCAACAGTAATTTATTCATAGTAAACAGCTATTTCTGGAGCAGTACAGTAAGCTCCACTGTCTGTAGAGTGCTGCAGCAGTGAATGCTAACTGCTCTGCTTTCCTTTTATTTTATTTTACTGAGCTTAACCTCAATCTGGGAACTGACTCAAACTGCTTGAAGACTTGTCTTGTATTATGTCCAGATAGTAGTCCAGATAATGCTCTCTTCTATTTGTAACTCTTCTGTTTTCTTGCTGCTTCTTTTGACTTTTTTCTTTCCACCAAAAGAAGACAATTGCAGAGCTGTCCATCTGGAAAAACCAGAATTTCCTAGTTTGGTTTTATAACGTATTTATTGCATATTTCCTTTATAGGTATAGAAAATGATGAAGAAATTAAACAGTTAGATGAAGAAATAAAAGAACTAAATGAATCCAACTCCCAGATGGAAGCTGATATGATTAAACTCCGAACTCAGGTAACAGTTTTATGAAGCCCTAAATTCAGTGGCTTTCTATACAACTTACATTTAATCAAACAAACAAACACTGGAGCATGGTTTTCTGAGGTGGTCCTATGAGCAGAAGGATAAACATTTATTTATTTTTTAAAACCTAAGAGTTATAGTGTTATAGTGCAAAAGTGCAATTTCACTGAGGCATGATAGGATTCTGGATGACTAAGGAACTTTCAACTGAGCTAACTTTTAAACGGAACATGTATAAGAAATGGAAAAATGGGGAAATCACCAAAGGGGAATTCAAACAAATAGCTAGCCTGTGTAGGGGTAAAGTCAGAAAAGCTAAAGCACAGAATGAATTCAGGTTTGCTATAAAGGTTAAGAACAACAAAAAGGACTTTTTTCGATATGTTCACAGCAAAAGGAAAAGGAAGGAAATGGTAGGGCCACTGCGTGGAGAAGATGGCAAAATACTAACAGGAGACAGAGAAAAGGCAGAATTACTCATCACCTTCTTTGCCTCAGTCTTCTCAGAAAATGAAAAGGGTGCTCAACTTGAGTATAATGGAGCAGAGGACAGAATAGGGGAATTTCAGCACAGAATAAGCAAAGAGATAGTACAGGAATACCTTCTTAATCTAAATAAATATAAGTATCCAAGGCCAGATGAACTACATCCAAGAGTATTAAAGGAACTGGCAAATGTAATATCGGAGCCATTGGTAATAATCTTTGAGAACTCCTGGGGAACAGGAGAAATCCCAGCAGACTGAAGGAGGGCAAACGTTGTCCCTCTCTTCAAAAAGGGGAAGAAAGAGGATCCAAACAATTATCGTCCAGTTAGTCTGACATCAATACCAGGAAAGATTCTGGAGCAGATCATTAAACAGAGAGTCTGTGAACATCTAGAAGGCAATTCCATAATCACAAAGAGTCAACATGGGTTTCAGAAAAATAAGT
Source organism: Sceloporus undulatus (assembly GCF_019175285.1). Lineage (NCBI taxonomy): Eukaryota > Metazoa > Chordata > Lepidosauria > Squamata > Phrynosomatidae > Sceloporus > Sceloporus undulatus. The sequence goes on from NC_056522.1 coordinate 135,724,697, forward strand.
CATGCCAGACAAATCTGCTCTCTTTCTTTGATAAAATTACCAGCTTGGTAGATGAAGGGAATGCTGTGGATATAGTATATCTTGATTTCAGTAAGGCCTTTGACAAGGTTTCCCATGACATTCTTGCAAACAAGCTTGTAAAATGTGGGCTAGATAAGGTAACTGTTACATGGATTTGTAATTGGTTGACTGGCCGAACCCAAAGGGTTCTCAACAATGGCTCCTTTTCATCCTGGAGAGAAGTGACCACCGGGGTCCCACAGAGGTCTGTCCTGGGGCCAGTATTATTCAACATCTTTATCAATGACTTGGATGATAGAATTGGGGGCATACTCATCAAATTTGCAAATGACACCAAATTAGAAGGAATAGCTAATACTCCAGAGGACAGGATCAAAATTCAAAATGACCTGAATAGACTAGAAAGACGGGCCAAAGCTAACAAAATGAAATTCAACACGGAGAAATGTAAGGTACTGCACATAGGGAGGAAAAATGAAATGGGGGACACTGGGCTGAATGAGACTACATGTGAAAGGGATCTAGGAGTCCAAATAGACCATAAGTTCATGTTCGAGTCAACAATATGATGCGGCAGCTAAAAAGGCCAATGCAATTTTAGGCTGCATCAATAAAAGTATAGTGTCTTGATCAAGAGAAGTAATAGTGCCTTTGTATTCTACTATGGTCAGACCCACCTGGAATATTGTGCCCAGTTATGGGCACCACAATTCAAAAAGGACATTGAGAAAGTGGAGTGTGTCCAGAGGAGGGCAACTAAAATGGTGAAGGGTCTGGATACCATGTCCTATAAGGAACGGGGTGTTTAGCCTGGAGAAGAGAAGGTTAAGAGGTGATATGATAGCCCTGTTTAAATACTTGAAGGGGTGTCATATTGAGGAGGGAACAAGCTTGTTTTCTGCTGCTCCAGAGAACAGGACCTGGAACAATGGATGCAAGCTGCAGGAAAAGCGATTCCACCTCAACATTAGCAGGAACCTTCTGATAGTAAGGGCTGTTCAACAGTGGAACACACTCCCTCGAAGTGTGGTGGACTCTCCTTCCTTGGAGGTCTTTAAACAGAGGCTCGATGGCCATCTGTCAGGGATGCTTTGATTGAGAGTTCCTGCATGGCAGGGGTTGGACTGAATGGCCCTTGTGGTCTCTTCCAACTCTATGATTCTATGATTCTAAAAACATTAAGAGGCAAGAATAGAGCAGAGAAGGGACCATATTGTTCCAAAATGTCTCATAATTTAAAAGAAACTGACTTGAGGGTATGAATAAAATGTTGCAGCTCATACTGGGAATTGCCAATAAAAAAATCTAGGACAATATTTAGATTCTTTAAAAAAATAAAAGGACTACAGCAACAAATGACACAACCTTCAGCAACCACTCTTTACATTTGCATCATCCAAAGAAGCCTGTATTTTATTTTTCCAAATGTTTTTATTACATTGAAATCATTTAGAATGTAGGAAAGTTACTTCTCCATTAAAGTGGTCAAAGACATTCTGTATTTACATTTTCTTCCAACATTAGCATGAAAGCTATCATGTGAGGAAGGATTTTGTTCTGTATAGATATGTACAATTTTTACTTCCGTAAATTGAGGAATAACTCAAGGCTGAAGGGTAAGCAAACCTAGTACAGTGGGCCCTCGCCTTACGCAGGGATCCGTTCCGGATCCCTCCGCGTAAGGCGAATTCTGCCTATGCTCAAGCCCCATTGTAAACAATGGGGCTTGTGCATGGCGGCGCGGCGGCACGTGGGGCGCAACGGGCGCATGCACCCATGCAATTGAATGGGACATGTCGCCCCGCGGTTTGAGCGCGTATGCTCAAGCCGCGTAAAGAGCACCGCATATGGTGCGGGCGCGCTATAGTATAAATACCTGAAACATTCTACTTTCACACAGTAGCTTTTACCTCATGTTACAGTAAGGGCTAAGCTAGACATGGCTTCCAGTACATTTCTTAATCACATTCTGCAACTCTCCATGTCTCCTGCTCTCAAAAAAAAAAAAAAGAGCTACAAGACTTTTGACCTAGAATAGGATAAAAATACGAGTAAATAAGGTTGGTTGGTTGGCTTGGTGTGCCTTGGGTGCTAACTATAGTTTTCAAGTCAGCTTACATGTATATCTTTACATTTTAGGATCTTTTCTAATTCTTTCATAGCTGCCCTCCCCATTCTTATTCTTCTTATGATTTCATGACTGCAGCTTCTGCTCTGTTCAACATTTGATCCCAAATATAAGAACTCTTTACTATTTCTATTTCTTTATTGTCTCAACTGCACATACACAGCTTCATGTAATAAAACTTTTTGTGAGTCATGTAACTCACAAAACTTTTACTTGAGCCATGTGGAAGTACCTACTAGAAACTAATGGATACCAAAATCTAAGGATTATCAAGCCCGCATTTTCCCCTATGGTGGTGCATGCATGCAACCGTGCTGCCATTAGAGACAGCCCACATTGTCCTGTGGTGGCTCATGCATGCAGCCACACTGCCATTGGGGACAGCAGAACATAATGGCGGTGCAGCCATGTGTACACACCACCATGGGATAGTGGGGGCTTGCTATCTGTGGATGCTTGGATCTGCAGATGGCAAGCCCATGGATATCGCGGGTTGACTGTATACATGAGGCAATTTTAAAAAAACAACACACATATACCATATCTGCCATGTGAAATGGTAAAATTTAATCTACCATTTAAGGATTCATCGTACAATTTTTAAAGGTATTATAGGGGCTAGACAGATTGGCAGAAATGGGTGGTGAGATGCTGCCCCTTTCTTCCTCAGATGGAAACCACAGCAACCAAATGCTCCGAGAGACCTAAAAAGAACCGGCTCTCGGTGGGTTCTTTTTAGGCTGAGCCTGGGGCACCATTGGCATGCTCGCAGGCAATGATAACATCAGTGTGGCGCTGTGCAACGCAGACATCATCATTGCATGCCCCATATGGACGAGTGTGTGCAATGATAGTGGCCAGTGTGCGCAGTAGGTTTGCTGAGCATGTAGTTCGGGCTGAGGCCAGCACAAAGCACCCATCTGTCCAGACCCATAAATAACTTTTTTTTTTAAGTCACATAAACTGTCAATACTCAGTATGTTACCCAGCTGACAAAGTGTTCTAGTTATACTGAGTAGCATTTCTGGGACGAGCAAATCCCACACTAGCAAGGGTCAAGACAAGACACTGAACATGGAGTTTGAAGGGGTGCTCCCATAAAAGCTAGGGGAAAATATGTGATTCCCTTTCAATATGGAGTCTGATTTCCTGAGCTTTGTTTCAGCTGTATGATCATACAGTTCCACATCTCAATTTCTTATCACAAAATTTTAAAAAATTGGATCCAGCCTAGCATCACTTCTGCCTTGCATTTATTTTATTTTATTAGAATTCTTTCAAATTGCCTCTTCTAAAACCTTTTAGAAGAGCCAGTTTTTATTTGCCCTGCAAGTGGAAAAGGCTACATTCTGAGGGATACTGGATTTGGGGGAGGAGATGAATCAAACCCTCCCCAGCACTTCAAACTATGCTACTTTGGATAATAAAAAATCTACATGGTATGCCCCATTTTAAGTTACTAACAGGAATGGGCATTCTGTTTGATTGTCTGAAGACATCTTCCAATTGATACTTTGCATTTACCAGCACCACCTCACACACATGGATTTAATACACATACGTATACACATGTGTTTGTATTTAGATTCAGATTCTAGACTCCTGATCAACACATCCTTCATGTGTTAACATGGAAAGAAAGGAAATTCCCTCAGCCTATTACTCTGTTTTTCCTTATCCCAAGAGTATGGAGTAAAGAATAGTGGAATTGGCAGCCAGAAGAATGCACGCATGCAGAATAAAAACTTACAAAGCAAGCCATTTCCTCTGGTATAAAATAACAAGTTTTCTGGATAGCTATCAATGCAAGGTTTATCTTAGAAGTGGGGAAGGAATCCTGTTTTCCCCTCCTCTTTCCTCCACATTGAAACATCTACCGTACAAAGTAAAATGGATTGATCTAGGGAATAAACACTTCCCCAACTACCAGTCTTGTTAGAAGAACAGTGAACCATTTTAATGTGAAGCACATGACAAATTCACCTCTTCCATCTACATCTCCCTCTTGTATTCTTAATAACTTTGATTAGTGACAGACAGACTTTATCATGACAAGAACAGTAGAGTGGATTCATGGTAAAATACCTCCCCCCTATTTTCTTATTAAAAAGTGCATACATACCACACAGACACACAAATACATATTTTGGATACTTGGGGTATTTTACCAGCAGAAATGTGATTATTAGTCAGTCAGTCAGTCAACCTTTATTAGGCATACAACAACAACATACATTTACAGTATAACTTCACGATCATTATTAAAATTTAAGACATATTCTTGTTGCCTCCACCAGAAAATTGGCCATTGGCCTGGTAATATCTGGGTTCCGATCTTCCAATAAGTATTCCATTGATAACCCATCCAAACAGATATTCATTTCCATTTTTTCTGAACAATTTCTCCCTCGGAATTATATACAATGGACAAAGCAATACAATATGATTGAGAACATCTGGAGCTTGATCACAGTAACATACACGATACAAAAATGCAAATATCTGCCCCTGGTCATATTTGAGGGGTGTACATTCAATCTTGCAAACAAAAAGGCCTTCCTCGACACCAGCAGTGAAAGGGTTTGAAAATAATCCGGAATCCTACCCTGCAAGGGGGGGGGGATACCGAGCATCGCTGGAGAACATACTCTAGGAGGAGTTGGATATGTCAGTTGATGTTCTCTCTCTGCAAGGCATACCCTAATAGATTCAAGACAGTCCTTTTTGGTTAGTAAAAGGAGAGAATCAAAACTTAAACCCACAGAAATTAGTTTGCTTTCATAAAATTTAGCCCAACTGGCATAGTAAACATCAAATAAAAGACTGGATCTATTAGGTCTGAAATTTATCTTAAACCCAAACCTACAAGTCATCAACCAAGCTTCAGTTTCAAGAGCATTCAATCCCAGTTCCACATAAAGAGTCAGATGGTATACACATGGAGGTACAGATAATAATCTTCTGAAAAAATGTGTCTGCAAATGTTCAATCTCCTTATTAAAGGCTGGAATCCAGGTGAATATGCTATAATTGCAGTCTTAATTTGGCTTTGTAAATTTTTAAGGCCAGTAGAATATCCTGGTTGCCTTTTTTTATAATAAAAAGATTGTATAACTTTCCCCTGTTTGTATTACTTTATCTCTCTGTTTACTCAACTGCCCGGTAAATTGAAAAAGGACACCAAGGTAAACATACTTTTTGACCTGCTCAATTGTTTGATTACCAATCTTCTACGTTCCTGGTACAAATCTCTTAGAAAATACCAATATTTTGGATTTCTCAAAGTTTACTAGTAGGTGAAATTTGTCACAATATTCAGAAAATCTTTTCAAGGCTCTTACCAAACCCACCTGAGATAGAGAGAGTAATAAAATATCGTCGGCATATTGGAGTACAAAAAGTGGACTATTTCCCAGTGAAGCTGGGGGAGAATCTACTGTGGTCATAAAAGCAGATAGATCAGCAACTAATAGATTAAACATAAAATATCCGTCGACATACATCAAATCTGTTCATCCCCCTTACAATTAACACCAATCATTCCAACATATCTAGATCTCAACAGCGATGCTTTATGAAGGAACCGAGCTGTAGCAATAGAGATTTTTGAATCTTGTCCACTTTTGCCTCCCATTTCAATTCCAATTTTAATTCTGTTTTATTCCCTATGGTAACTATCTTACATACTATTGTTTAATTGTTAACTATTTTATTTTATCTGTTTACTAGTATATCCTTTAGCACATATTGTATATCTTTTAGATATACATAAGCTGTAGACAAGTAGTGCATGTTCTGGTTCTGGTGCACGCTTAGGTTATGCATATGTATTTATATTGTATGGAGGTTTATTGCACCTAGTGCACTGTATTTACATTTTATATATAGCTGTGTGATACTGCTTTTTATTATGTTACTAGTATTTTGAAACGGCCCTTGGGCTACTCAATAAATTGTATTGATTGATAATAGATTAAACAGATGAGGAGCCAACACATAACTCTGTCTGATTCCTATACCAGAATAGATACAGTCTGTTAATAGGCCCGTTTCAGAAAATTTCACTCTACAATGATTATTTGTATGGAGTTGGCTTAAAAGAAACAACAATCGAGGATCTACCAGTATATGAATCCTACTCAATTTGTCCCAAAGTGAAGGCTGGTGAATTGAATCAAAAGCAGCCTTCAGATCAATAAAAGCCGCATATAGTTTACCTTTAGGGCGGGACAGGTATTTGTTTACAAGGAATGAAAGCACTGTTATGTGGTCCACAGTAGACATATGTCTTCTAAAGCCCGCTTGCTCTGGACCTATCAAAGCTTGTGCATTCATCCAACTCTGTAATCTCAAATCCAAATAACTAGCATATAGTTTGCCCACTACCAATAAAAGACTTATTGGGTGATAGTTACCAAAATCCTGTCTATCCCTTTTTTAAAGATTGGAATTATTAGTTGACATTGGATGTTCAGATTCATATCAAGCAATTTCTTTATTCAGGAGAGAACTTGCTAACAAAATCTGTTTACACTGTCAGTGTATCATTTGTTTGGACTCTAAATGCTTTGTATTACAAAGCATGGGCAATGGCAAGACAATTTTTAGACTGATTTTTTTTTAAAGTTGATTTGATATAAGCAAACTTCACTTTCAATCATCTAACATAATGGCTTTCATCCAGAATTCCTGTGAGTGCTACTCTGCTTACAAGATGTTCTTGCTGAAGAAAAGGGGATGGGGAGACAAAATAAGATAAAATATTTTTTTTCTCTTCCAAAATGATCAGCCATGTATTACATTGTACACTCATCTGTTCATTTTAGATTACCACAATGGAAAGCAATCTGAAGACGATAGAAGAGGAAAACAAAGTAATTGAACAACAAAATGAGTCTCTTCTTCATGAATTGGCCAATTTAAGCCAGTCTTTAATTCATAGTCTAGCTAATATCCAGCTACCACATATGGTAAGTGACTGAGGGCACAAGTTAAGGAATTTAGCAGTCTCCTTCACCTCATGCAGTAGATGTCTTTTTGTTTTTATGTTTATGGCTCCTCAACCAGATGGAGATTTGCGGTATCAACCCTGAATCCATAAAGATAAATTTAACTGCTAAAAAAGACATGGTGGGCCAATTCCGATGTCTCCTGTAAAATTAAGTAAGCTCTGAACTAGGCTGTTTAATGTGCTAAGAAAATGGTGTCAGTGTGCTTTGATATTTGTTTTGCATAAATTAATATACTGTTAAGCAAATAAAAGTTGTATATGAACTACTATTTAATATCTCGTAGGAACCAATCAATGAACAAAATTTTGATGCTTACGTGACCACTTTGACGGACATGTATACAAATCAAGATCGTTATCAGAGTCCAGAAAATAAAGCCCTACTGGAAAATATAAAGCAGGCTGTGAGAGGAATTCAGGTGTGAACAGCTGCTGTAGTGGTGAAAATCTTACCTTTAAAAAAATGATGCCTCTTGTTTTTTGCTGCTGTAATTTACCAGAAAGTGTTATATATTTCTTTCTGTTTGAAACAGTGTTATGCTTACAAGACTTCATAATAATTTTATGTCTTGCTTTAAAGATAGTAAGTGCAGAATAGTTTTTTGAATACATTCACATTTTGTACGTTTTCATATAAGCTGACATAGTGTGATATGCCATGTAATGTTTATAGCTGCTAATGTATGCACATTTTTGGGGTAAATATATTTCTGAAGAGGTAAGCTGATCAAAATAAATAGAGTGTAAATTCTTTTTAATGCTTTAGTGATTAAATGTTTTAGTATTTTGAACTGAAATGGACACAAAAAAGAAAAAAAAAGAAAAGCCCGCTTTGAATGACAATGTTGCAGTCTGCAGCCACTTTTTAAACACGCTCATTTTGTCTCATGCTGGAGGATTTTATGGGAATTAAGAAATTTGTGTGCATATTGTTTCATAGCAAGAATTGGTTGCAAAAATGCTTTATTTTTGAACAATGCTTGAAAATATTGTGACTTTTGTTTTCAGAAGATGGTATGTGGTGGGGGCAATAAAAAGGGGGGTTTTGGAATTCCAAATAAAGGGCATGAATTAGATGTGAGATGTAAAATGAGTAATTTATTGTAAGACAACATCAAGCCATGGAAACTTGACAGAAGATTCAAAGCAGCTTAAACAGCACTTTTTAATTAACTTCTAAGCATTACATGGTATGGATATGGGAACATCCATTTGACAGGAGCTCTATCAGAGGTGGACAACGTGAAGATTTCAACTTTTCTTTTCCAATATACTTTGGGACCAATATCCTCTTATCTCTCCAGGACTCTTTAAAAGTGTCCGTCTGAGTTATCTGTTACAGCATTGTAGTTCATCTTTTCAGAAGTTCAGTCTTTCCTTCTTAAGGCAAAAGGCAATAGTTTAAAAGAAATATTGCCTTTAAAAAAAATTAATTTGGGAACGAACCTAAAAGTTTTATCATTACAGCAGTTACTGACCTGGATTCATTGCTACACTTGTGTAGGAAATGCAATACAGTTCAGTTAATCTGATCTTTTCACTTTGTTACCTTTAGGTTCTGCTTATTTTTGTTGGCGTACAATCATTATTACTGTGGCATTTCCATATGCTATCTATTTGTTCTACTCTTACCTATTGCAAAAAAATGAATGCAATCAAAATTTTAATGTAACTAAATATACTTTGGCACTTTTTGCTTTAAATTGCATCATTTCAAGCTTAAAAAAGTATTGTACTTTTCAGATTTGATTGTTATTTCTTCAAAATAACTGCACTATATGTATGCATAAGACCACTTTTTCTTGCAACATATTTGTTTCCCATTTAAAGTAGTAATTCAGATGGCGTGTTGTATTTGTCAGATGTTAAGTTACTTTCAATTTGATAGCATATCTTTTCCTTCCATGTCTTGATGTTATGCAGAAAGTACAAAAGTACTTTAAAAATTTTGTTATGAAAAAAGATGGGTTTTGTAAAAAAATAATAATAATAAAATAAAATATTTTTAGCAGAACAGGACTTACAGGGTCATTGTCCCCACAATGTGCCAGTTGACTATTTGCACTTACCTTGCCCTATATATCCATACGGAGGTGTGCAATTTCTTGTGTCATTAGCGTCGTGACACTAAATTTGAACAAATTAGAGTGGAAGCCAATGTGGCTAATCCAATAATATTGCTAAGGGGAGACTACAGGGATCTCACAACAAATATTCTGATACAATATTCAACCTCGGTATATATATATGTATAAATATATGTATATCCCAGCGGCACTTTATACTATTCACTGTACAAAAAGCTTACAGTTTTCCACGAGGACTTTAATAACTAGCTGGGAGAAGATTATGTAATTACTTTGGGGCTCTGCAGGATCATCTCTGTATAGTGCCCTCATTTCTGTTGTGCTATTAGTTGTAGCTGCCATGCTCAGAATTGCCTTTTTGAGAGCTGAAGCAAGGTGCTTGTTGTTCACCTTCTGCCATATATATTGTACTTTTTGCCCTAGCCTCCTTTTAGGGCTCTCATTGTCCATAATGGCATATGCATTTTTCCACTGCATTGTGTCTGCAGCTTCTTTGCCAATATAGTAACGCTTTCTGTAGAGTAATAGATAGTATCAGTTTTGGATTCTTATTGTTATCACCTATGTACAATGGAAAAGGGATTTTAAGCACAAATCCGCGCTACTCATCTAATGTTGGTACATACTATCAAATCAAAAGTTATCTGTGACTATTATATAGGGATCACAAAAGTGTCACATATTAGAATGCTGACCTTTCATCTGAAATTATTGTGAGTCATCAGAGTTTATTTATTCTAACTTATTGTTCATTTTCATTTCGGAGTTTAATTTAAGTGATCATTTATTAAGACAGAATTTTGTATAAACTACTTATTGTGCTCTCTGTGGAACTGAGGTTTGATTTATTTTTGTACTACACAGCATGGGTTTGTTGACATTTTAATTTTGCTATAAATGTGTGAAATCACAAGTTGCTGTGATAACTTCATTTTTAAATTGTGAAATTTGTACAAATTTTGTCATGCTGGATGTGAACACATCTTACTCTAAATAAAATAAATAAATAAAAATGTGTTGCCACATTCGTAGCACAGCTGTTCTCTGGTGAGTTGTTAATTTTCTTCCTTTCACCCTAAGTACTGATGGCACCTTTTTTTAATTCTTTAAAAAAGTCTCCTCATCAGATTTAGTTTTTTCATTATCAAACCAGATTGCTAATTCTTCTGTAGCAGCATGGTTAAAAGCAGATAAATTTACAATCCATGTGTAGTGCAATCCAGGCGATTAAAATCACATTTTAAACAACTCATTACAAAGAACTTTTCACACTTACATTTGTTGTGGACAAGGATTTTCAATTACTACAGTGGGCCCCTGTATCAGTGGGCTAGCCATGGATTGGAGTTCCTGCATATTGCATCACCTCATATTAGTCAATGGTGACACATGCACGCAGCCATGCCAACGTGGGTGCATGCACATTACCACCCATTGATTAATATGAGCTTGAGCACCTGTGTCTTTTCCAATCTGTGGGGATGTGTGGAATCAAACCTCTGTGGATGGGAAGGGCACACTGTATTTTAATTTCACTGGAGGGGATTGATCTCCACAAAATATTCAACTTACACTTCCTTGGCACTTCAGTATACAGTCTGCTATATGCATCTGAGAGTCTCTAGATCACTAGGCTGTAGCTGACATCTATGAATCTACATCACACCACAGACTCGTATTCAAATTCTTCTGAGTAACTGCGTGTGCTTTCCTCTATGTCCTAACTTGTGAGTAATATGTAATACTTCAAATGTACTAGCAAATGTACTAGCGGGCTTGCCTTCCGCAGCTTTGAGCTTACGCGGAAGGCAAGCTCCATTAGAAGTAATGAGGCACATACCCGCACCATCCTCCCGTGTACTGCTGTGTGCACATGCATAATTATTTCCTATGGGGCTTGAGCATACACTCTTTTCCCCATATGTAGGGGAGTCCGGAACGGGTGAAGGGCGGACTGTATTAACACATTTATTTTACTATGTCTATAATAGTTACAGTTGAGACACTGAAAGCTGTAAACCACTTCAGCAGTTCATTACTCTCAAACCACAGCCAAATGACTGATACAGCACCACTTATACATAGTGCAAATGGAAACTGCAACTGCACCTGCTAGCTTCACCATTTCATGCACCTAGCCTCCAGAATTCAAGGCACAGGCGATTTTAAATATATACATGAAAATACATAACATTTGTGGATGTGGTTTGTACCTTACTGAAGTGAATGCTATAGATAATTGGATAGGCAGGCTGAGTAGAACCCAGTGTCATGACATCAGGTTAGGCATACTTAAGTATCTGGACCAGCAGGCCATATATCCATCCTATCATCATAACCATGTATAGTCTGCACCCTAAATCCCATTGGCACAGGGTAAATTAACACTGCAGAAAGCACTAAATTAATTTATCATCATTTTACTGTGATTTCCCCCTCTGTAACTTTTCAACCAATTGTTATAATATACTATCAGTTATCAAATAAGTAATATTTTAACTATCCATGACGCTGCAGTCTTCTTCGAAAAATCACACCGAATGAGCCTCGAAGAGAAACGACAATGCAAAAAGAACCGCAACCTGGAAACATCACCCAAGGAGACTTTCTGCTGTGCTTTCTGCAACCGGACCTGTTTATTCCGAATTGGCCTTTTTAGTCACCAACGCGCTTGTACAAAGCGCGGGATGAGTCCTTCCTGAATCTTCGTTCGCGAAGCAAAGCCAGAGAGAGAGAATATTTTAACTATAAAAATACATCATTTTTTGTGGGTTTTTTGGGCTATGTGGCCATGTTCTAGAAGAGTTTCTTCCTGATATTTCACCAGCATCTGTGGCTGGCATCTTCAGAGAATGCTGGCCTGGAAAGGAGTTGGGTGTGTGTGTGTGTATATATATATATATATATACACACACACACACACACACACACACACACACTGTGCGAACCTGGGAAAGCAGGAGTGATTTGCATGTGTATTGTTCTGTTGCTAATGGCAGGCCTCAGGGCAAAACATCAGGAAGAAACTCTTCTGAAACATGGCCACATAGCCCAAAAAACCCACAAAAAACTATTGACGCCAGCCATGAAAGCCTTTGAATTCACATATAAAAATACAATTTGCAATCTTGTCCATAAATCCTGCAGAAGCCAGTGGCCAAACCAATTAGTAACAATTTAGGGACAAGATAGCCATATATGCATAAACATACAAAAACACAAACAGATTACAGTTCTCATATGGTTTGGAGTTCCACTACCCAGCTATATACAGTATACCATTGATAAAACTATGGTTGGCATCCTACATAGTCACCTAAACTGACACATCCATACCTGCTCCCTGTCCAGCCATGCTTCATATTCATGATTGTGACAGTATTACCATGACCACAAATGTCCTCTTTCTCACACCTGCCTTAACAGCCAGCAGACAGTTGTGATCCAGTGACAACTGGAGGGCCACAAGAGCCTTCCTCATTGGTGAACTACCACATTTATTTGGCCAGGATTCAGACAAAATAATAATCAACCAACACTTGGCGATATTTCTTTTCTTTTTCTATGGAAGGTCTTAGTTTGGGGTCTCAAGGGTTACATGCAGCCCACAGGCTGCAACTTGCCCACCTAGCTTAACAAATTATGGATGTGTCCTATAAAATCAACAGTGTATGTGTGTGTGTATTCCAGAAGTTGTAGCATGTAAAAGGACAGGATGTGCACTTATCAATCCAAGAAATATGGGGTCAAGTGAAGTTATGACTGGCATGATGGAAAGAAAAGAACCATAGATACGGACTCTGACAGGACTCTGTTTACATTGTTCCTTCTGTAGTCTTTTGAATTCATATGTAGTCGGGTCATTCAGGCACAATTTTTTGGGGGGGAGGACTTAAATTTATAGACTTGTAAGGCTTAAATAAGAAATTGGCATAGTGGTTTGAGTGTTGCATTACGACTCAGTCTTGATTTTCGGCCATGAAACTCACTGGGTGACCTTGTGCAAGTCACATACTCTAAGCCTCAGAGCAGGGCCGGCTCTAGGTATTTGGCCACCCTAGGCGAAAAATATTTTGGCACCCCCTGTCACCCCTCATAATTATTTTCACCCCTTGATTTCTGTTCAGCCCCAGGGAGGGAGGCAGGGATGGTGGGTGGGAGGAATCCTTATCCTCCTCTTCCTCAGGATCCCATCCTCCTCCTCCTCTTCGTCTTCACCATCTCCACCCAATCCCCTCATCCTACTTAGGGTCCCATCTTCCTCCTCCTCCTCTTCCTCCAAATCACCTCCTCTTCCTCCTCACGATCCCATAGCCCTCATCCTACTCTGGATCCCAGCCACCTCATCTTCACCCCAATCCCATCATCCTTGGCCTCCAGATCCCCTCCTCTTCCTCTTCCTCTTCACCCCGATTCCATCATCCTCATCCTGCTCAAGGTACCATCATCATCACTTCATCATTGTCATCATCATATCATCTTCCTCAAGATCCAATCCTCCTCCTCCTCACCCCAACCCCATCATCCTTGCCCTCCTCAAGATCCCATCCTCCCCATCCTCATCTTCTGCATGGTTCCCTCCTCTTCCTCCTCCTCCTCCCGATCTTATCACCCTACTCCTCATCCCACTGCAGGTCCCACCTTCCTCTTCCACTCCAGGATCCCAACCTCCTCCTCCTCCTCATCTTCTGCATGTCTTTTCCTCTTCACCTCATCCTCATCCTCCACAAGATTCCATAATTATCACCACCACCATCATCATCTCATCTCCCTCAAGATTCCATCCTCCTCATCATCTTTGGCATGGTCCCCTCCTCTTCCTCTTCCCCCTCCTCTTCACCTTGATCCCATTATCCTCATGCTCTATCAAGATGCCCTCCTCCTCCTCCTCCTCCTCCTCTCTCTCTCGCTCTCCTCTTCTCCTCTCTCTCTCTCCTTTTGCATCATTCTCATCTTCTCAGGATCCATCATCCTCATCCTTCCCAAGATCCCCTCATCCATCATCATCTCTTCCTCTCATTCCCTGCCTCCTCCTCCTCTCCCCCCCCCCACAGAGGCTGGTCTGGGGCCATCCTGGGACTATTTCTCTCTCTCCCCCTTTCTTCCCTGGCTGTCTAGTGAAGAAAAATGCCCCCCTTGCCCTCCAGCCCCAAGCCCCCCCCTTGGCAGGCAGAGAGAGAGGGAGACTTTGGAAGCGGTCCCAGTGCTTGAACTTGCCACTGCACTGGGAGATGGAGGAGAGCCACTGCTTGTCCTCCATGAAAATGCCAGTGCTTTTCTTGATGCCCTCCTTGCTGGCCCAGCTCTCCCCTTTGGCCCAGGCCCCCCAGTGCCAGCAGGAGCAGCAGCTCCCAACAGCCCAGGGTGCCCATTGCGCTCTAGTCCTTGCTGCCCTCTGCTCTTGGCTTCTCAGTCTTGGGAATAGATGCCTGGCTCTTGGCTCCCCACCTCTGCCACAAAGCTGCCTCCCTGCCTGCCTTCCTTCCCTCTGGGCTGGATCCCCATAGGAAAGTGAGCCTCCGAAGCTGCCGCGCTGCCCCAAAATTTTGGTGCCTTAAGTGGCTGCCTAGTTCACCTGTATGGATGAGGCGGCCCTGCCTCAGAGGAAGGCAATGGCAAACCTCTTATGAACAAAACCTGCCCAAAAAAATCCCACGATAGGTTTGCCTTAGGTCACCATAAGTCAATCGGAGACATGAAGGCACACAGCAACAACAAGGCCTAAATACCCTAAAGGCACCAGATCCTATCTGATCTTGGAAGCTAGACAGGGTCACTCTTGATTAGTACATAATAATAATAATAATAATAATAATAATAATAATAATAACAACAACAACAACAACAACAACTTTATTACGGCCATTTGGCCAGCACACTTGATTAGTACTTGAATGAAAATTTTCCAACAAAGACCGGATGTTATAGGATGCGTTTTTGAGGAAGGAACGATCAAAACTACATCTGAGTATTCCTTGGTAAAGAAAACCTTATCAAAGATTCAGTGGGTCAAAATAAGCTGACAGGCAATTTGAGGACACATGCACACAAAGTGAAAATCTGAGTCTGTTACCTGTAGACTCAGGAGATTATCACACACAGCATTTAAACCACAGTTCCCCCATGAAAGGATGTGGCATGAGCCACTGATGTCTTTAGGGGATGCTGCCTGCACTGAGTGACACCCCAGAAGAGGAGTTATATCCAGTCAGGCCCTCCCCCCTGTGTGCTGTCCCCATGCAACCCATGCCCTATCCCTGAACACTATTCTCTGTGCACTCCCCTCACATACACCATCCCCTGTGCACTGTCCCCACATGCTGTTCCTGCACTATCCCATGCACTGCCCCCCCACTGCTCTACACTCATGTGCCATTCGCAGGGATGCTTCATTTCTGCACCATCCCTGCACACACACACCCCCCCCGTGCCCTGTGCGTGCTCCCTCCATGTGCTGTCCCATCCTTTTCCTCATCAAAAAAAGGACAGGGCGATGGGGGGGAGTGCACATTGCCCCAGAAGCCCTGCCCCTCAGAAGCCCCATCTGCTGCACTGGGTAACACCCATTGCAGGTATGCCACTATCATCAGCAATGCTGATCGCACAATGCCACTTCCCCTCATAGGTGCCCTATTCTTGACTCGTCCCTTTTTATTCATGGTGGAAACATGTGAATGAACTCCCAATCATGCAGTGCCCCAGGTGTGAAAAACCATTCCTGGCCCGTTCACATGATTGGCAGTCACGCGGTGTCATTGTCCTCACCTCCCCCTTTTTCCTCTTCCTCCTTGCTTTTTTTAAATGATTTTTCCCCCATGTTTTTAGTGCAATTTTGAAGCTCTAAAGACTCAAAATTTAATTTTTTAAAAAAAAGCTTAAATCAGGACTGCAGAGCTCTGTAATTGTGCAAAAACAGTTGATTTAAAAAATATTTTAAATATCTCAAAATGGCTTACAAATAAATAAGTCACAAAACTGATTGCTAAAAAATTAGAAGACAGCAATAAAACACTTGGGTGCCTTATTGTTGACTTACGGTGACCCTAAAGTGAACACTTACAACAAAACAATTCATTAGAGGCAACACCTCCTTAAAAACTAGAGATAACTGACCTCATTAACAATCAAGAAAATCATCAGGGGAATACTTTAAGACATTTTAAAAAGGCAGATCTCCCCACCCCCTTTCAATATTCAAATATAGATCTAGAAGCAAGCTTCTTGTGAATGGTTCTGCTTATGGTAACTGCTGCTAATAAATTTTCAGGGATTTCCCCATCATCCTCAGATGATGTTCAGTCCAATTCTTTATGCAGCACCTTAAAAGGCTTTCAAAAACTGCTTTGAAAGAGGTGAGGTGAAGTGAAGTTACTTTCTCTAAACTGAGATCTAATCTGCTGGGGGAGGAATAGACTGAAAAAATTCTACACACTGTTAAATACTGGGAAGCAACAGCATACTTGTGTGATCGTTCTGATACGTTTATGAGAAGTGAGGAAACAGAGAACGGAATCATATTCTCATTTGACTCATGCCAGGTATCCTTCAGGATGCAAGGCAAAAGATAGGTCCAAGGAAAGTCAGTCAAACAGATTTAATATCAAGATCGCCAGCAACAGAGAAGCACTCTGCAGTTTCCAGTCTCAACCTGTTTGGGAACTTAAGTTCCTGCCCTTCAGGC
>NC_056522.1:135741724-135744178 GCF_019175285.1 Sceloporus undulatus
GAGGCCCCGATACACCGGGGAAAGCAGCACTTACAGGCCGCCTCAAAGGGGCGGTCTGTAACACGCCTTTGTAACCTGGTTTGTCTAAGTAAACCATAGATAGCATTAATGACATTTTTGAGTTTGGAAGATGATCAAATTGAAGCTGAAACCTTCAGAATTCCTTCTCATAGCTGCACTGGAAGAGGGGCAGATAATGAACATTCAAAGTTTGCTGTGGCTTTTATTCTCACCTTGCAAAATAAACTATACCTTATGATATTCAAATACAGTATCTCAATCAGTGCTTCCATCTTGAAACAATGCAGGCAAAAATGAAATAAGGACAGATACTATGTTTGCAGTGCAAAAGTCTAAGGGACACACCACATGTCATATGACTGTATTGAATATACCTATATGTCCCATAATTGTATTGAATATACCGCTTTAAAAATAGCAATCCAGAGGGGCAGGATGGGAAAGGGTTAACTTTCACTTTGGGCTATGATCCTGACAAAAAACTCTCCCTGCTATCTGCTGCAGGAGGGACTAACTGTGGTTACAACAAACCACAGTTAGCCTAAAAATCTAAAAGCAATTCTAATGGATCAGGCCAAAGGTTTATCTTGTCCAACTAACCAGATACAGAGCATTATGGGATAACCATCTCCCAAGCTCCCCAGTTTTTCTGGAGTAAAAGCAGATTCTCTCAGTCCTGTCTTTTTGTACATAAAAGGCAAGGGTGAGGAAGGAACACAAAAACCGAAGGCTCATTTGTGATCATCTAACATTTCCTGTTCTTTCTTTTTTATGCCTGAGGGAGAAAGAGAGAGAGAGAAAGGGAGAGAGGGAAGGAGAGCAGCTTCTGGTTTCAATAACCATTTGGACAGGTTGATTTCCTGTTCCCCATCCCTTCTTTTAGATTTACAGAAGGATCAAGGAAGCATGGCATAGGACAGTGATGGTGAACCTTTTGGAGGCCGAGTGCCCAAACTGCAACCCCAAACCTACTTACTTATTGCAAAATGCCATGTCCCTCTGGCTTTCTAGTAACTAACTCTGGCAAACTGTGTGCTGGGGTGACGGCACATGTGCCCACAGAGAGGGCTCTGAGTGCCACCTCTGGCATGTGTGCCATAGGTTTGCCATCACTGGCATAGGAGATGATGCAGCAAAAGAATGTGCAAAGTATTCTTTAAAGGCACACTAGAACATGGGAGGAGACATGAAGAGATTTAGGATAAGGAATACGATCACTGATCATCAGTATAAGGGGCAAAGGAAGGAGGCAAAAGCAGCAGCAATGTGTCCTACATGTTTGTCTGTTTTAAACTGATCTGAAGCTGAAAGAATCTTGTTATTTCTGCTCAATGTATTAACAAACACACACACACACACACACACACAGAGAGAGAGAGAGAGAGAGAGAGAGAGAGAGAGAGAAACAACACCCATTTGGAAATCCTAAGCACAGTTTTAAGCAACGTCTGACTTTAGCAGGCCAAAGCACACATTTTTGCAGGATTTGTAATGGGGAGGTTGTCTTTTACAGAAAAAGTAGACAGTATAATCTCATTGCTCTCATATTAATAGAGGAATATGCTGAAGATGTTCAGTTTTGTAAATGCAAAATATTAGCATTGATTCAATTCACTGCTTCCAGCTCCCACAAACATATAACAACATTCAAAAT
This sequence comes from Sceloporus undulatus, assembly GCF_019175285.1. NCBI lineage: Eukaryota > Metazoa > Chordata > Lepidosauria > Squamata > Phrynosomatidae > Sceloporus > Sceloporus undulatus. The sequence continues at coordinate 135,743,400 of NC_056522.1, forward strand.
ATAGATTGTTTGTAATAAATTGATCAAGGGGAACAATCTCTGTTTTAAAAACCAAATTATATTGTGCACATGAACAGTATGCTTCCTCTCCACTCATATTAATAAGAAGTATGTTCATGGATCTAACTGATAATTAGAGTGTTAAGAATTAGTTAACAATCAGAATTATTTTTGATATTTTTCCAAATTGTCTGTTGAAATGTCCTCAGATTTTCATTTAATTAACTCAAGACTCAGTCTGTTCATGTACCGACATACCAGGATCATGTCAAGAAAGTAATCCCCCACACTTTTGAAAGGGAGTTGAATTTCAACCAAAAACATCTAAATGCATAAACATTTTATTCTCCAATTCCTTCTCTCTATATCAAACATAGTATTTCATTGATTACACTTTTTTGAAATTATATCTTGAGTGCATAACTTTATTTATTTAAAAATAACTAACACTGAAATTACAAATAAGAAACATATTACTGTTGATTTGATTATGGTGTTTGCAGAGGAAATATCTGAAGCTACACATTAATCACTGATGAGGAATGGGTTTTGCAAGATACAAAATATAAAAAAATCCAGGTGAGTTAGGCAAAATTATATTTTGTCTGCTAAGGTAATATTCCTAATGATTCAAATCTTTGGAAGATCACAACAGAATTAGACTAATGATAGTTTGTTTTAAAAAACCTTCCTATCTCTGGCTATATTCAAAATAGTATTCGTCACATTTCTGGTGACAGTTTGACACAAATGCTGCAATATACTCTAAAAATATTATT
>NC_056522.1:135744203-135757707 GCF_019175285.1 Sceloporus undulatus
TGTATCTGTTCATCTTCAGAGTTGCTGAAGTCAGACAACAACTTGAAGGCACACCACAAACAACCATTACTTCTTATGGCAATTCTGTGGATTTATTCTGGCTTCCAATATGGCTGCCATCTGGAACTATTGGAAATGAGGCCATAATCCATGACCACTTTTCACATGATCATAGTGTTCTGATGATAGTGGCGCTGATTAGCATTATGTCACTATATTACAATGTGTATTTAACTGGGTCCTAACTGAACAATATAAAATTGTCTTAAATGAAACTGCATTCATATGCGATAATAAATTTTATTACAATAACTTTAAAGACAGCTGGAAATTTCCATATTGTCTACTTCTTGTTTGGTGCCTTTCTAGGAAAAAAAGATGGATTCATAGCCTTTTGACAGGTTCCTTCTTACACTAATAAAAAAATATTTCTAGGCCTGCTTCATCATATTGATCCATTACACTAATTCGTTAGGCCAGAGGGACTATGTTGGAGCCCTGCAGGAAAAATTGCAGCCGTTTGCAAACATGTAGCAGTTCCAAATAAAGGTAGGGGCAGTAAGCCTCTTACACATGAATTGATAATGATATGGCCTAGACCTAGTCCTCTACTGGTAGAGAGGGGTACAAAATATTGAAGTAGCAGGAGAAAAATACTTTACATTTCAGAGTCAAGAATCATAGATCATAGACATCTAGAGTTGAAAGAGCCGCAAGTGCCGTCCAGTCCAACCCCCTGCCCTGCAGAAATCCAGATCAAAGCATCGTTGACAGATGGCCATCCAGCCTCTGTTGAAGACCTCCAAGGAGGGAGACTCACTACACTCCGAGGGGAGTGTTTCCCTGTCAACAAGCCCTTACTGTCCGGAAAATTCCTCCTAATGTTGAGGTGGAATCTCTTTTCCTGCAGCTTGCAATCCATTGCTCCGGTCCCAGTCCTGGAGCAGCAGAAAAACAAGTTTGCTCCCTCCTCAGTTGAACATCCCTTCAAGATTTAAATAGGCGATCATATCACCCTCTTAACCTTCTCTTCTCCAGGCTAAACATCCCCAGCTCCCTGAGTCGTTCTCATAGGGCAAGGTTTCCAGAACCTTTCACCATTTTAGTCGCCCTCCTTTGGACAAGCTCCAGTTTTCACATGTCCTTTTTGATTGTGGCACCCAGACTGGACACAATATTCAGGTGGGGCTGACCAGAGGAGATATAGTGGCACTTATTACTTCCCTGGATCTAATACGATACTTCTATTGTGCAGCCTAAATCGATTGGCTTGTTAGCTGCCGCATCACACTGTTGACTCATGTTCAACATTTGGTCTACTTGGACTCCTAGATCCCTTTCACATGTTGTCTCCTTAAGCCAGGTGTCTCCCATCCTATATCTGTGCATTTCATTTTTTCGCCCTAAGTGCCAGTACCTTACATTTCTCCCTGTTGAAGTTCATTGTACTCTGGCCCAGCTTTCTAGTTCTATTACGGTCTTTTGATTTTGATCCTGTTCCCCTGGGGTATTCGCTATTCCTCCTCTGGAAATAGTTGCTGGAAATAAGTTGTTTAAATTATATCCTAAGTCAAAGTGGGGGTTGGGAGACACTGTTCCCTGGATGTTGTAATACACTTCCATTTTCCATGGACTTCAGCTATGGTGGCTGTCTGAAGGGAGTTGGAAAACACCAACATCTTTCAATGCCACAGATTCCTTACCAATTCTCTGTGTGAGAAGCCCCTACCAATAAAATCTCATAGAGTTTAATTTAATTCAATTAAATTAAGAAAAAATAGATTGTGGGCCAGCCTAACTTCTTACTTCAATTATTTTTCTCTTGCAAGAGGCTCTGCTTTTCTAAAGAAAAGCATTATAACCTGCTGTAGTCTGAAGCAGAAGTACATTCTACCACACACCTAAACACTTTGAGTACCATCCCTAATTAATTCCAGACACAACAAAACAGAACAGCTGATATAAAACAGAATGAACCAACCAACTTTAGTGTCCCAATAGAGCAGGGGTGGGAATCATGCATACTTCCAGAAGGTGTTGGCACACAACTCCCAGCCTTCTTCTCCAGTGGTTAAGAAGCTAGGGTGGTTGTGTTGAGTTGCAATCCAAAAATCTCTGGAGGACCACATGATCCTATCTTACAGGAAGCTTAAACTTCCAAGTTTAATCTTCCAGAAAGGAACAGACACAGATTTTATTTAAAGACTGTTCTGTTGCTGTCTGCGTAAAGTAACTGAGGGCGGAAGAGGTTCAATGCTCTGCATTTTCATCCATCTATAATGTCAGGCTAGGGAATCTGGTAGACATGCTACCTTCCAGTACAACTGCTCAAGTGTTCAAGGATGTATGTGTCCTGCTCCCATTAAGCTGTGTGAGAATTTAGCTACGCTAGAAAGAAAAATATTTGCACACTTCATTTATTCTTATAAAGTTCTTTTATCCAGCCTGAGCTTTAGTCTTCCTTATAGATTTCTCGCATACCCTGTGCAAGTCCCTCTATTTTTAAATTGTACGGCTGCTTTATAATAATTGCCTTGAAAGGGTCAGAATTGGCTTTTTGGCACTTGTTAGCAAAGAACAAATCTGGGGGGAAAACATGCATACAAGGCTTCTGGGCACTCAAATTTAGTGGCTTTGAATCAGGCACTCCATGCCCTTAGACAAATAATTTCCAAAATGCATTTTCTGTGTATAACTCTAGGCTACTCATCATTTGTTTGAATTACCACAGATTAATGAGATCAGCCGTGTCACATTATAATGATTTGGAGTGGATCGAGTCGTAGTCAGTGCGATGCACATTCCATCTATATATGCAACTTGGCTCCTTGGTTATAGCATATTACAGCTAGAATCAGTAGCCTCTAGGTTGAGGGGTCCAAGCATTTGTTTGATGATTATTGCTACTAAAACTTCTTTCCAGACTATAAACCTTGAAAAAGGTAATTCAGAAAACTAAAAGAAGTTTTAAAGATAAGAAGAAAGAAAGAAAGAAGGTAAAATGAAAGAAACAAGGGCATGGGTGGGGTCTAGATACTTTTGTTCATTTCTTTATAGAGTAATATGAAAAAGTAGAAAGGGAGCAAGCTGTTTTTATAAACATTTTCAATTAAAAATTTAGGATGCTTTGAGGAAGTAATAAAATGATGGTAGAAAACATGGCTAGTGAGGAATACAGCAAACAACACAGTTATAGGACTTTGTTCTACTTTAATTGCAATGGCTCCATCCTATGGAATCCTGAAATTTGAGTTTATGAAAGGTTTTAGAATTCTATCCCCTTGGTACTTAGTGACCCATGAACTCCAAATCCCAGGATTACATAGGATTCTGCCCATGGCACGTTAAAGTGGAATCATAGTGTATAAACTATGTTGGTGCTAGAGCCCTTTTTAAAAATAGTTTTATCCACTTCCAAAATCTTAGGAAGGACAGAGATAATGTAACTGTTTTTACCTGTGAGGAGGAAACCTGAAAGAGAAAGAGGATATGTACCCAAGCCTTTCTGAACCATATCCCTTATGTGATTGCTTGGGAATCTCATCCATTCTTGGTCCCAGCCTCTGTTGCCACTGGACTTTGGGTAGTTTCTGTCTCAGAGAGACTGGGCCAGAAATAAGCAGAGTTTCAAATGGCGGGAGCACAGAACAATATTACTTTGGTCTGAATATGGCATGTTCCTGGTGAAGAGCAACAACGCTGTGACTTTGGGATCCAACTGAGAAAATAGATTATATTACAGTAGGCCCTTGTTATCTGCTGGTTTGGTTCCAGGACCCCCCCCCCCATGGATACCAAAATCACATGGATTCTCAAGTCCCATTAAATATAGCATAGTAAAATGATGTCCCTTATATAAAAGGGAAAAATCAAAGTTTGCTATTTGGAATTTTGCTTTTTGGAATGTTTCAAGCCCATAGATGTTGAATCTGGGATAAAAATCCATGGATAAGGAAAGCTAACTGTATTTAAAAGCCACAACTAAACTAAAAATCACCTCAGAAGAAAGTGAATGGGATAGAGAAAACGGCTGCAAGTGTAGGGCACCTGTGTCCTGAAAAAAAACAGGAGGGTGGTAGATAGTTTTACATTTTTTAATGGTGAGTTGACCAGAGTAAAATAAGGATAAGCGCAATGTACATTAAACAGAAAGGAAAGCGCATCCCTATATCATAGCCCCCATACGACAGCCAAAATAAGCTGCTTCGGGCCAATTGGAGGTATGCTGTTTAAATGATGCATGTGTCCTAAGCGTCTGGAAGCTACACAAAAGCTGTGCTCCAGTCCTTAGGAATGATGGATCGATGGCTTTGGCGTGGCTTCTGGATCTTAGATGATGCATCATTTAAACAGCATACCTCCAAAGTGGCCTGAAGCAGCTTCTTTTGGGCCTGTCTATTGGGGCCATGTAAGAAAGCCATCATGATGTGTGTTTGAGCATGTGCCTCGACTCTGGAGATCAGAGGTTAAATCCCTGATCAGCCATGGAAACCTACTGCATGACCTCGGGCAGGTCACACTCTCTCCACTCTGAGAAATGCAAAGGCAAACTCCCCCGATAAATCTTGCCAAGAAAAACCCTGATAGTTCACCGGTATGGTTGGAAACGACTTGAAGGAACATACAACAACACACAATAGGTCCACTGAATGGTAATTAGCAGTGAGCTACCAAAAAGTATATTGTTGGTTCTTTTCAAGGAGAGCAATAGGCAACATAGACACAAGGCCACTCTCCAAAAAGTACACCTTTTCTAAACACAGTTGTAACATTAGGAAACAAACTGTAAAAAAAGTGAGTGGCTAATAAAAAGATTTGATTCTGGTTGGACAAACCTACCAACACATGCCCATGTTTCTGGATGAATAGGAGACATGGAAATGCCAGACTTATTTGAAAAAGAGATGAATCCTAGAATATTATATTTAGGCTAGATTGGAAAATCCCTTAGATACTCCTTGGGAATTGCAACTTGAATGGATAATAGCTCACTTTGTATGTTTTTTGATGGTTCTTTTAATTATTAGGTTGTGTCCCAATTTGTGGATGAAAAGTAGGATAATAATAATAATATCCAAAACCAATATCTTGATATTATAGCAGCACACAATTGTTAGTAATACCTTTTCTTTTTTATTTTATTATAAAAATATCAGAATCCAATGTTGTTCACTAACTTGATATCAGTTTCCATGTATTTATAATTTCTAATTTACTACTGCATGTCTTGGGCTCTGTGTGTGTGTTCTGTACCTTCAAGTCACCAGCATCAAATTATGGTGACCCTATACATTTTCATAGGGTTTTCTTAGACAAGAATACTCAGATGGGTTTCCAATTCCTTCCTTGAAATATAGCCAAAAGCACTTGGGATCATTGGTGGTCTCTCATCCAAGTACAAACCAGTTCTGAATGTGCTTAGCTTCCACACAGATAAATGACTGCCAAAGCAAGAGCTGTATTTAGCCACTGAGCTCATTGGAGCTGGCAAGGTGGGAGGATCACAGGGGCAATCTTCACAAAACAAGGCACCCTTCTCCGCTTCTTTGTGGGACCACACATACCCAGGCCCTGCCTTGACCCTAGCATATAGCTCCAGAAAAACCACAATGGACATGTGTCTTATAGAGAGCAAGAGCAGGGCTTCTCAGACTCCTGATATCTATTTTTTGTTGTGTTTCCTTACTTGCTTTCTTGCGGTGGAGAGCTTGGGATGCTTTCTTTTCTTTCATGTTTCCATCAGGAAGCATCTTAAAGTGTATTTGTTTCTCATTTAATTTATTAAAAAGGACAACTCTTCCTCAGCTGCTTTCCAACCAGAACATTTTTTCCTGTCCAGGCACTGACTGGTAGTGAGCGGAGACTCTTTGTTTGCAAGAGTTATTCATTTTCTCATTCCAGCCTGTTCTTCTGACTTTCCTTCGCTAGAGATGCTCAATTCAAAGTCACAATTGTATTATAAAGGTAAAAGCTGTTTACTTCTTCTCCCCCGCTTAACTGGACTGAATGCCTCCGGGCACAATACAGACCATTCCTAGCAACAAAAGCTGGCAGAATTAGGATGTTGGTAGTAGTAAGGCAGAGTCTTAAATTGTGCCCGGTGTGGGTAGCCTAACGCTGAAGGGACACTTGTGAGCCCTAGCTTAAAATACTGACCTAATTTAAAGGGATGACTGTTTGTTCAGTCTCCTGTTACGAGGGATATAAAAATCTGTCAGTCCGTTGTTTTGTTGTGATTGTATTTCTAGAATCTCTCTAGCATTCTTTTCTTGTCCTAGCTCCACACACAAGAGATCCTGCTCTTCACTTCCTGTCTCATTTTTGCCCTCCAAAACGTATGTATCTTGGTAGAAGGTTAATGAGCGTTTTTACCAATGTATGCATTTTAATATAGTTTCCCCTTTAACTAAAGCATTTTTATCCACATTTTGCAAATATATGCAAGGTATTTTGGAGATTTTCATTACTGTACAAGCAAATGTATTGCATGTCTCGGGAATTGCCTTAGGGTTGCCATGACATGAAGGCACGCCACACTCACACTCACACACACATGCATGATCCCCCCCCCCCCCATATTTTCCTTAATGGTGTTTATGAATATTATGCTAGATATCAATACATTGATATATGAGACTTTATGAAAAAATATTGCACTGAGTAGCAAACCTTCTTTGAAAATAAGTGTTGGAATTCTGCATTTAAAATAATGACATGAAATTACCATAGGATAACTAGATAACAACCTAATAATATAACCCATTATGAAATAATCATTATTCCAGTTTGGAAGAGACCCCCCACTTACTATTTGAAATCAGGGTATGTATCAGCATCACCATCATCTTCATTTGTGAGGCCATACAGGGCTATACAGGGTTGATCTTCCAAACAATCAGTGGCAACCAAAACAGGGTTGACTGGCCAAACAGCAAGAGAATGTCTCCTGGAGCAGGGGAAGAAAATTATAGACAGGCACATGGGGCAGCAAGACTTTTTAAGCCGGGGATTCTGACAAACCCAGACAGTCATGCCACTTGATTTTTGCCTTCTCCAGAGGACCAGTGGGCATTGTTGCAGACAGCATTTTCTGAAACCATTGATTTCATTTGCTATTGGGCCATGAGGGTGAGGAAACAGGGTGATGTTGTAGTGGGAAGGTCCCTGAAATATTATGCAACTGAGGGTTTGTACTTAATGGACATGATCCTAGATCTGTATGTAGCTCTACATGCACAAATCCATTTCTTCCCTGTGCTTGGCAGCTACCAGTCGGTGCCTTGGATAGGATACCAAAAGCCCTGAGATGGTGCCCTGCTGCCACTGTTTATCCTAGGAAGGGAAGAGGCAATTCATATCAAGGAGAAGCAGCTGGTCACAGCTCAGTTTGAAGGGAGAACTATGGAGGGTTTGTTTCTTCAAAGTCTCCTAGCACCTTCAACATTTTGAAGGTGCTAGGAGAAAATCACCTGAATCAGTGAGCATTGGAGTATCCTTAAAAATCTACAACTCTTTTTCAGTTACCAAGATTGCTTGCTGCAATATGTTTTTCTAGATGTGATGTCCTGTTTATTCCATGTACTTTTACAAAAATATGTGTATGGCTGTGGGAGAAAGTTAGTGTACACAACTGAGGGTCTCAAAATTCCTAGTTCTGGCCCTGGGAATAATGCTGGAAATGTTGCTGGAAGAATAGCTTTATATTAGAGGCAAAAGTGGGGAATGCCAAGCACCAGCATCAAGTTGCTTGTTTATCCTCACCAAAGGAGCCCAAAATGGCATCTGTGTTCCTTCTTCCAGAAAATCTAATGATCTGGCAGGCACTGTGTAGGCAAACCTGAGCTTCAAAATCAAATGTGCAGCCTTTTAATAATCTATCATATTCAGGCTTCACTGCTAGAGCGTGGTTAATATACAAAGGGCATCACTGAATACTGAAAGTAATGAGGCAAGGAAGCCATGTTCAACCCTCTAGAGTGAATACTGCCAGCTTAGAGAGGACCCCCATCTTCTGTAGTTTGTCTGAACTTGCTTTTTGGATGAAACCCACCTCCTCCTCCCCAAAAAGAATGAAAGACATTATCTGATAAAACTATTTTATCCCTGCCACAGTTTTCAATATGCACTATATCAAAATGCATAGTGTATTTGTCTGTTCACTTTATTGCATATTACCTCAAACCTATAATGTATTTTATTAGTTCCCTATACTCCATATTTATCCCATTACCCTTTATTAAGTCCAAGGTAATCTTAAATCTGGAATGCAGTTTTCATTTTATCCATCGCAATATATCATTTCCTCTCTTTTGATCAGTATTACTTATAAGCATTTTCTTTATGCTTCAATAAGCCTATTACATTAGGAAAGCATTTGCCAGGGAACACTTATCAGCATTTCTATAACAAAACTGTATGGTTTTGAGTAACTATGAATTGTCTGTAGATAGTTATAAACGGATCTATTTGACAGATTTTTTGAGCATGTTATCTTAAAATCTAGGCAATGTAACAAAAAAAGAAAAGCATCATCCCGTCAAAAACCATGTGTCTAAGTATGAGCAAGATGCTGAAATTGAGTTTTTCTGAATGGGTATTATCAGCTGGAGAAGTCCACATGGTATAGTGGTTCGAATCCCTGCTCAGCCACAGAAGCCTACAGAAACTCACACTCTCTCAGCCTCAGAGGTAGGCAAGGGCAACCCTCCTCTAAACAATCTTGCCACAAAACCCCTGTGATAGGTTCACCTTAGAGTTGCCATAAGTAAAAAATGACTTGAAGACACATGACAACAACAATCATCCATTGGAGCTCTCTTGCTTATGGTGAATGTGCCTGTCACCATGGCTTTGCCCTAAGCATTGCCTAATGTGAAGGTGGACAGAAGTGTGTGAGAAAAAATTGATAAAATATTTTTAACAAAATAGAAAGTCTTGGCCTTTGGATCCAGGCTTTAAACAGTTATAACAAGAAACATTGGGGCAATTTGGGCAGATTTGAACTTGGAAAAAAAGGAGAAAGAAGAGTTTGTTGGCTGAAGGTTGCAATTTCATCTAAAGTTTCAAGTGGTTGGTTTGTTGCTTGGTTACCAAATTTGCTACAACACACCTTTATCTGACCACTTCCACACATAACTTCTCCATGTGTGGGGATTAAGGCTCTCTGTGGAAATTTTATGTCAATGGCATGATAGGGGGAAATGCTTCTTACTGTGGCAGCAGCCCAGTTACATCAGAGGATAGCATGATGAGACACTAGTGGACTCTATCCCATATATATATATATATATATATATACACACACACACACACACACACACACACACACACATATATATATATATACACACACACACACACACACACACACACACCCATCCCACCTCTCTCCATGTAGGGACCCAAGGCAGTTTTGTTTATTACAATGTAATAAGTTACCAAAGTGATGAAGCAAAGTCCAAAATAATAATAATAATAATAATAATAATAATAATAATAATAATAATAATACTTTATTTATATACCGCCTTTCCAAAGATCAAGGCGGTTTAACAACATAATTAAAAACATCCAAATACAATAAAATCAGCAATAAAAACAGTGTAAAACACAGTTTACATAACATCCAAGAAAAAAAAAATCTCAAGCCAGCTTCCAATGCTGCTGAGAGGGGAGGGGGGAAGTACTTTGGGGGGGGGTTAGGGGTATGCCCCATTAGTACCCCATTAGTAGTAGTTTGGTAATATACTATTCTTTAAATAACATGTGATGGCCAGTGTGTTGCTGTGAGATAATAAACAGTACCTAATGTGTTACATCATCATCATCAATCTTTATCTTATATCCTGCCTTTCTACCAACATAGGGACTCAAAACAAATCACCCCAAGTTCTGGCAGGTAAGGAGCACATAGGTACAGAGGCAGAGCCCTTAGTCCCAAAGTAACACCAGCCACCAGAGCAGTTTTCCTAGTGTTTTTAAAGCCCTTTCCAAAACAGAGAATAATCCATTTCCCTTGTTAGTTTCAAATGGCACAACCATTAAGGCCTTAGCATGCAAAAGATAGATGTGAATTCTGGTATCTTTATTTAAACACCATTCTGAAAGCTTAGCCCGACAGGCCATTAGGTAAACAATAAAAGACTGTTTTGCTCACTATTAACAGGATATGTATATCTTTTCTTGACCCAACAGTACATCACTAGTACATCATATCATTGTATTACCAGTGATGCTTAAGATTAAGATCACATGGATATACCGATAACACTTTCAGATCACTGAAACTCTGTCCAGGCTGACTATTACTTCACTTCTCCCTCTTCACTAAAATATATCCTCACCTTGTTTGTCATCTAGTTGCAACAGATATTTGTTGTTGTTATTTGCCATCCAATCAACTTTCACTTATGACAATCCTATGCATGAGAGACCTTTAAGAGCCCTGGTTGTCAACAGCCCTGCTGAGTTCCCACAAAATACAGGGCCATAGCTTCCTTGATTAAATAAATTCATTTGTTATGTGGCCTCCTCCTTTTTCTAATGCCTTCCACTTTGCATAGAATTGTTGTCTTTCCTGAAATCTATTAGATATTCATGTCCTCTCACAGTTTGAAGTTAAGTGTTTTTATTTGACAAGTGGGACTGATTTCCAAGTATGTATGTAACTTTGGGCCTGAACAGATGGGTGAGAAAAGCCCACTACCAGGCATCATCAGAGTGCAGTGTTGACACACTGCAGGCTCTAATGATGCCCTGAAGCCAGCATGAAGCCACCCAGCTGCCCAGACATGAGTGACTTCAAGGCACTCTGGCGGTGCAGCATTTATACGGCACACTCCGCTGGAGCGGCTTGAAACTGCCTTTGGGCTGTGGCAAAGCCACAAAAGCGAGCATTTTTCCAGCTCAAAAAGGAGCAGATCTTTGTCACTCCTTTTTTAGGCTGGCTTCAAGGCAGATTGGGGCTGTGGCATGTGGTTGTTGCGGCTCCAATCCATCTTCAGAAGGGGCAGCTTTAAGCCACCCCTTCCTGCCCATCTGTTTCACCCCTTAATGTACTACATGGTTACTGTTGGTAAGTAAAATTGCCTGCATGTCCCCTACACAAGCTCCTTTCACTGAGACGTTTAAATGAATTGTATGTCCTTTAACAAAAATGGAACTCAGTAACATGGATTACAAACATGTTGCTCTGTTTGGAGGGCATAATATACTTTGGCTGTCATTGCTATGGCTGTCTTGTACCTAAGAGCCCAGGATTCAGAAAAGAGGTTTATTGGTACTTAAATAAATGTGAGAAAGAAAGAAAGAAAAAATCCATATGTGTGTTCCAAGGGTTGTTCGTGTTCAATGGCGGCCCTAAGCAAATTCAAAGTTTTAATGCAAATTGTTGTGGTGGTGGTTGTGGTGGTCATTGTGTACCTTCAAGTCATTTCCGACTTATGGCAACCCTAAGGTGATCCTGTCATGGGCTTTTCTTGGCAAGATTTGTTCAGAGGAGATTTGCCATTGCCCTCCTCTGAGGCTGAGAGAGTGAGACTTGCCCAAGGACACCCAGTGGGGTTTCCATGGCTGAGGAGGGATTTGAATGCTCTCAAACCACTAAGCCATGCTGGTTCTCATTTGATGCAAATACTATATGTCAAATATTTTCATTTTCATTATTTCCTTTTCCAGATTATTACTATGAGAGACTATGTCCCAAAAATCATTGGCCTAGATGCTTTTAACCAATATGTTGGTCCTTATAAAGGCTATGATCCCACAATGGATCCTACAGTATCCAATGTATTTTCTACAGCAGCTTTTCGCTTTGCTCACGCTGCAATTCATCCAATAATAAAGAGACTCAATGCACAGTACCAGAATGACCCAAACCTTCCCAACCTCCATTTGCATGAAGTTTTTTTCACACCCTGGAGACTCATTAATGAAGGTATTTTCTTTAATGTGATTATGTTTTCTTTAATTACTGCAAAGCTGTTGCTAACTGAATTCTTGTAAAAACTAGGCATAGTTTGTTTTAATTCCATTGTTGTTCTGACTGCTATGATTCTTATTCAGTGTCCCAAATTAAAAAAAGGAAATATAAGTAACAAAATAAAAAATTATCCATACTCTTCATTTACTTCATCTAATAAGGTCGGTTTGTCAGATTGCAAGTGGTGGGAATAGAAGAAGCAATTATTTATATCAAAAGTTTGACTTCAACAAACAATCAAATTTACAGCGCTTTATAAATAAAATATGATGATGATGATGATGATGATGATGATGATGATAGTAATAATAATAATAATAATACAATCAAAATTCTCAAAAAATACCCAAAAAATGTGGTATTGCAAACATGCTGTAAATCAAAGATGGAAATAATTTGGTCTTCCAGATATTGTTGCACTGAAACTACAGCATTCCCCACTCTTGGCTATACTGATCAGAGTTGCTACAAGTTGGGGGTCCAATATTATTTTCAGGTCCACATGATTCCCACCTCTGCTATAAATAATGTTTAAAGCTACAGTGCTATACTCACTTACCTAGGAATAAGTCCCATGGAATGTAATACGACTGCCTTCTAGGTAGGTAAGTTGTGGAATGCACAGTAAGTGTCTCTGGGCAATCTTATCAGATGAGCCTCTTTCTTGCTGCAGTCACACTTGTATTAATATAATGGGAAAATACTGCTTTGCAGGCAGCCATCACCACACCTCTCTCATTCACACAATCAGGGCTGCTGTTGCCATCATGCTCAGTTCCTCCCCCCTCCCACCCACTTATGCCCAGGATGCCTTTCAACTTTTTTCATACAATTCTAGAGCTCTGCAGCTGCATTATAAACTTTTAAAAGTTTTTTAATATTGAGGCTGGAGACCTCCTGAATTGAAAAACTGGGGAGTGGGGGGGGGAGACAGAGAAAAGAAAAATTGTGAGCGGAGGGGAAAAGGAGGTGGGAGGAGATACTGACACCACGTGACTGGTAATCCTGCAACAACTCTGAGAGTCACCTTTTGCACCTGTGGAGTTGCATGATTGCCTGGTCATTCATGAATAAAAAGGGATGCATCAATGACAGGGTTGGAGGTGGTGTCATGCAATCAGTATCAGCAAAGCCACATCCCTCCCACTGTTCTCACAGTTCAAAAGCCGCATGTGGTAATCTCCTTAACCTTCTTGTTAAACATTTCATGCAGAAAATACTGGGTGGAATCTTCTATGGCAGTTATGAATGTATTACCTAGAGTTATTCACTTGTGCCTTTTTCATATTCATTTTAAGACCATGAAAGATCTCCTATTTCAACTAACCAAGAAGCAGCCACTGTGATTGACAGAGGTCTGTTACCTTATCAGTTGGGAAGCAGCTGGCTAATTAGGCTGCAATCCTAGAGTATACCCATTAGTTCAGTAGGACTTACCTATGTCCTCTTGTTGGAAGTAATCAGTAGGATGGCAACAAAAATAGGCACATTTATGGGGGAAGTACATGAAAAAGACACAGATTT
>NC_056522.1:135757807-135793881 GCF_019175285.1 Sceloporus undulatus
GAAAAACAGGAAAAGGACGTGACCTCCATTTTCACCCCGGAAGCGTTTAAGGTCGCAACCCATGCAGGGCACCACTGAGCATGTGCGAGGCGGCTGATACGAATCGGCCAATCCGCATGTTAAGGTCCGGTTTGGTAAAACATTCTGCACTGAATGCACTTCGCGCGAATGCGGATTGGGCAATTCGAATCCTGCCAATGCGGAAGGACTCCCAGGTATGAAAGTACATTCACGTTATCACGCAAATTCGAATCGCCCAGTACGCAAAAGCCCGTTCCATGTGGCAGAGACCCTGTCTGATAAACGCCAGAGAATTTTAAAATATGGGTTTAAATTCATCCTTGGAGTTTCTCTATACTTAAAGGTATGCAGTTTGCTTCCAGGACCTATCTGAAACAAATCTCAGAGCATATGATTTATGTCTGTAAAGTCATTCTATATGATGACATCAACCATGCTAAATTAAAGTTATTGTACTTCCATAAGCCACATTCTTTAAATGGCTGTAATACTAGATAAATCTGAAACCAGCAAGTGGCAGTGTTTGACAAAAATCAAGATGTATTGGAAAGTTTGAAGAGAAACCACATTTCGACCGTGTATTAAAGTGGGGGAAAGCCAGGCTGATTTTGTATTTACCTGCAAGAAATAAAGATATTACTGGCTTCATGGCAGATAGCTTTAAGTGGCAATAGTCCAGATTTGAGATAAATAACTTTCAAAAATGCTCAGTAAGAACAGAAAAGAAAACAATGACTTAGCACCAATTGGATGTTTTGTGAGCAGAGACAAGGCGTTACACTTTTTTTGGTGGTGAGCTAAGCATTTCCACAGTTGTGGACATGAGGTCTGGGCTGCAGAGCTCTTCAAGAATGACAGCCAAGAATATTTTCCTCCAATATTCGCACTCCAAAAGGGAATTCTTGATCACTGAAAATCAGATTTATTGTATACATATGTTTTAGCTTTTCTAATGATCATGTTCCTAGGATGATTTTCCTAGTGATTGGATGTTGGTGATCCAAAACACACTGCAGAAATAATTCAGTTTGAGGCCATTTTAACCACACTGGCTCAATGATAGGGAATTCTGGGAACTGTAGTTTTGTGAGACATTTAGCTTTCTCTGTCAGAGAGCTCTGGTGTCAAAGTAAACTACAATTGTCAGGATTCCCTAGCATTGAGCCAGGGCAGTTAAACAATCTCGAACTGGGTTATTTCCGCAGTGTGTTTTGGACTGCTGTTTCCATACTTATTGGTAGGAGAGCCAGCGTAGTGTAGTGGTTTGAGCATTGGACTATGACTCTGGAGAGCAAGGTCTGAATCCTGCTGGGTGTCCTTGGGCAAGTCACACTCTCTCAGCCTCAGAATCCCACTTGTGATGGCAAACCCCCTTTAAGAAACTTGCCAAGAAAATGCTGTGATAGGTTTGCTTTAGGGTTGCGTTAAGTCTGAAATGACTTGAAGGCACACAACAAACCCACACATCCCACTGCCTTAAAACAATGATCAAATGCAGATAATGGAGTGACATCAAAATGGTGGTTTACTTTGGATTTGCTCTGGCAGATTGATCACACTGTTTCTCTGGAAGCAACACATTGCCTCTGAGAAGATTTTAGCTACTGCTCTGGAGGAACAAAGTTTTGCTAGCTTGCTTCTCCAGAAAGCTAGGCATTAATTTCTTTCTCCTTCTCAGAAGAAAGCCTGCCAACAAAATTGAATCATAATAAGAGTGAGTATCAAGAAATCCCATTGGTCACAAACAACTATGCTGAGACTGTTGGGCCTTGCTTCAGCCAAAAGCACTTTTAGTTTTTAATTGCTCTACGCAGTGAATGGTGTGGAAAGTAGTTGCCTTTCACAAGCAGCGATCAGTTGAACAATTCCTGCTCCAAATGCCAAAAGCCAATTTCCTAAGCCTCATTTGTGTTAGGATGAAACAGTTGTTAGCAGTGTCATGATCCTCTCCTCAAATATTCCACCCATAATCTCACCAGCTTTCTCAACACAGAACATCCTGTGTTAACCCAAGTACTTCCAGATCTAAATTATGTCTTTCCCTCCTTCCTTTTCTCTTCTTAAGATTTCTCAGCAAGCAATGTGCATCCTCCTTCCTTTTCCTCCCATAGCAGTGGATAGCAGACATCAGCTTCTTGTAACTACTGCCAGCAGATTATGCGAAACGTATAAATGTGTCACAGGTCGGAAATGACTTGAAGCCACAAAACAACAATAACATAAATATATCACAAGCTGGACATTCCTATTACTTCCATTCAGATTTTTATGAGCACATTTACTGGTATGTACACAGTAACAGTGGCAACTCCAGGTATTAGATGCAGGGTGACCAGGTTTCCTCACCACAAAGGAGGACAAGGCATCACAAAAAGCCAAAAGCACTCATATAAATTTAAATTCATGCTTCAGTAGACATGCTCCAGATGGAGGACATTTTGAAATTCCTCTGGAGAGAAGAAGGCTGAAATGGAGAAAAGATTACACAACTGTGAGGAGGAAAATCTAATGTGGACAGCAGTGCAGTGGTGTTGAACTTAGTGGAATTGAGGGTGAGAAAGAGCACAGAAAGGGAGGATGAGTGACTGTTATGTGCCTCCAAGTGAATTCCAATTTATAGAGATCCTGTTAACAGGATTTTTCATGGCAAGATTTATTTGGAGGAGGTTTGCCATTGCCTTCTGAGATCATGGGATTTACCCAAGATCACCCAGTGGGTTTCCATGCTTGAACAGTCTCACAGACTGCATCTGCACTGCAGAAATATGGTGCCATAACAAACTACAATTCCCAGAATTCCATAGCATTGAGCCATGGCAGTTAAAGTGGTGTCCAAATGGGTTATTTATGCAGTGTGGATGAACCCCCGGGGTCCAATATTCACACTACAGCACCAGACTTGATATTTCTGACATTTCTTGACAAGAAACTCTTTTTCTGAAACAGAGGTCCAAAACACAATGCAGAAATAACCCAGTTTGAGACCGCTTTAACTGCCCTAGCTGAGTGCTAGAGAATCCTGGGAATTGTAGTGTATTGTGGCACCACAGCTCTCTGACAGAGAAAGTTAAATGTCCCACAAAACTACAATTCCCAGAATTCCCTAGCATTGAATCGGGGAAGTTACAGCGGTCTCAAACTGGATTATTTCTGCAGGGTGTTTCGGACCAGAGACACAATAATTTTGCCTTTGATTGTATATCCATATTGTTTCTGACATCATGGTGCAAGTCTCTTCTAGTGAATAAATAAAGCTTTATTACTGTTTTATTTTTTTAAAAAAAGAATTAAAATTCTAAGCATTCAGTGCTAACTGTAACCAAATGAATAATTCTTGTTACCATATTTTTAGCCCCTTTCCAAGATAACTTTAAGGGTGACAAACAGATGTGGCCACCATAAACCTAATGTGTGGATGCCACCATTTTTAGGTTGAGTCCTTTGTTTTCATTGGAAAACTCTATGGAGGCAGCCAGTTTTAACCCACAAGCAGCCCCCCTCCTTTGTGGAATTCATGGCAGCACAAATCTTTCACTTGTTGTGTAGTTTGCGGAGGTTAGTGCAAAAGAAGAGCCTGCGAGAACAGACTGCTACTCAAGTTAGAATTGTACCCTCAAAATATTTGCAGGCAAACGTAAGCCAGATACATTCTTTGAGAAAGATTCTGGGCTTTTTCCTGCCACAGATTTCCTTTTAAACAACAGCTCCTAAGAGTGTAACTCCCTTCCCACTCAAGCCAAGTTGTTAGGCAAAGCCACATAATCTCCTTTTATGACCACCTAAAGGAGAGAAATGTTTCTAGGGTTTGTGCCAGAGCTCTGGGTTGGCTTTGTTTTCATGGCAGGACTCTTCATTGTGCCTTCAAAACAATGCCTAATACCCATCAATACTGTGGAGGTGATACTATCATTGGGGTGGAATGGCAGCTCTAAGAACCTGACACTTGGTGATCCTGGAAGTCTGTGGTGTTTCAGAGCTAAGGTGCCCCCTGAGCATGTCTTGAGTGCTAAGCGAATGTTCAAGGATTCAAGAGTAATAACAACTGGGGGAAATATAAGGTTTTCTTGTTTTTAAACTTGTGCCATTTTTTTGCTTTTTGTAGTCTTGAAAATAAATTAACTGTTTAACACCCATAGCCATGCACACCTTGCTTAACCCAGTTTACGGTTTCTCCATATGGAAGTACAATAACATCCAAAATCCACAGCACATTGATACCTTTATGGGGCCAACCAAAATGCACAGAATACATGATGCAAGCTTTCAAAGCTCCATGGCTTCTTCATCAGGCAAAGGAAGGCTTTGTTCCCAGTGCCACACGCCCAGAGAGGCCCAGTATGCACAGACACCCCTTCACTTTGTCTCAACACAGAACAACATACCAACCACACCTTCACAAAGTGCAAGTCTGAGATTAATGTTGTCATATTTCTTTTATTTTTTCCCCCTCTTGTATGATATTTTTAAACACCTTTGCCTGTTGAAGAATCCAGTGGAGCTTCGAAAGCTTGCAACATGTATTTTGTGCAGTTTGGTTGGCCCAATAAAGGCATCCCTGTTTTTTTGGATTTTGGATGTTACTCTGCTTTGCTGTATGGCCAACAGGGTCACTCTTGGATACATAACGTGTATATTGTGTCTTTTGGTTGTGTCTTTTGGTTGTTTAGTGTGGATCATTGTACTTTGCTACATGTCTAGCATGGCTAGCCCTGGATATGAGACATATATTTTATACATTTTGATCGGCCCAGGAAAGGTATCCCTGTTTTGTGGCTATTGGATGTCATTGTACTTTGCTACATGTCCAACATGCTTTCCCCTGGATATATTTCCACACAGAAGGGATACTTCTGTCCTGTGTGTGTGTGTGTGTGTTTCTGGTGCCTCAGATGAAGAAAAGGCAAGGGGTGCTGGAGCAGAAGAGGAGAAAAGATGCTTTCACTCTGGCATCATCCCTTCTTCTTCCTCTGCTTTCTTTGTAGCCTCTGAACAGATCTTCCTTTTCCAGGACATATCCTACATTTCAGCTTTCTGCCCACAGGAAGAATTTCAAAAGGTCCTCAATTTTTGGAGCATGACTAAGAAGCATGGATTTACATTTCTATGGGTGTTTCTCACCTTTTTATTTGGTAATGTCCTACATTTTTCTGGAATGCCCTACATGTTGCAGTGCCTTGCCCAGGGTGACCAGAGGTCCCCCTTTATTCCAGGAGATGTCCTACATTTATTTCCACCTTCTGTCTAGGAGGAATTCCTAAGCATCCTCCATTTGGAGTGTGACTAAGAAGCCTGGATTTATAAGTTACGTGAGTGTTTTTACCCTTTTCCTTCAAGAAAAATGGAGGAAAAGCTAAAAACACTTCAGTACAATACAAATATAAGTCTGTGCTTCTCAGGCCTGTCCTAAATAGAGCACACTTTTGAATCCCTCTTGGATAAAAGGCTTGAAATGGAGGACAGATCCTGGGGTAAAAAGGAGGACGCCTGGTCAGCTTGTTAAAACAGAACCAACCCTCTGGCCTGTTTTTAAACACACTCAGTATAAATATAAACCTGTACTTCTCACTCCTGCTCCAAATGGAGGGCATTTTGGAATCCTTCCTGGAGAGAAGGCTTGAAGTGGTGGATATATCCGGAAAAAGGAGGGCAGCTGTTCCCCCTGGCAAACCAGAACCAACCCTCTGGCCTGTTTATACATTAAGATAGAATAGAATGGAACTGAATAGAAAACAATATTTTATTACGGTCACAGACCAGCATATAGTATACCCATGGTTCTTAGTCCTGCTCCAAATGGAGGACATCTTAGAATTCCTCCTGGACAGAGAAGCCTTGAAATGGAGGACAGGTCCTGGAAAAGGAGGAAAAATTCTGGGCTGAGCCTGGCAAAACAGACCCATCCCTCTAGCCTGGTTTTTAAAAAAACACTACATGTCAATGAAAACCCAGTAACTTTCTTTTTTTATCTTTCATTCTTCACCAGTTCTCTCACAATTTGTGAAGAAGGAGCCAATGGTATCTCCTCTGTAAAATCTTCTTGGGAGCCCTTTCTTATCCAGCAGAGGCAAGCCATTTGTATCTGAGGAGAGGCATTTTCTGGATTCCTCATCCTAATTTGAAACTCGATATCCCTTTGTTTCCCCCCCCTTTGCTTGTTTTTAAGTCTGGCTAATTCTAATTCTTTGATAGTTTCTGCTCTCAATGGAGAGGGCATTTTGGAGTGCCTCCTGGAGAGAGAGAGAGAGGGGGGGGGGAGGGAAGCCTGGAAATGGAGGGCAGGTCCTGGAAAAAGGAGGCAACTAGCCTGGTCTCCAGGTGTGGGGCTGCAGGGGGGGGGGGGGGGGGGAAAGCCCTGAGCTTTCCTGGCCCCATCCCTTCCCCTGGCAACCCCCCTTTCCCCCCGCCCTCACAGGAGGCGGGAAACCAAGCCCACCGACCCTCCCTCCTCTTCCTCCTCCAGCTGGGACCAACTCCCTTCCTCCTCTTTAGTCCTTGGCTCCCAAAAAGTGTGGGGAGGAGGGGGGGCTTCCCTCTTTCTCCTCCTCCATCCACAGAAGGAGGAGAAGGAGAAGAGGCAGCCTCCTCCTTCTCCTCCGCCCTCCCTTCTTCCTTCGCTCCTTCCTTTCTTCTCCATCCCTTCTCCTTGGCTGCTGGGCAGCATGGCTGGAAGGCGCAAGGCTGGAGCTGCCTTGGCTGTGGGGCTGTGGCTGTGGGGCGCCAGCCTCCTCCTCCTGCTGCTCCCCCTGACTGCCCCCCAGCCCCCCCCACCCCCCCCGGGGGGGCGTCCGGTGCCCCCGCCGCTGCCTCTGCTTCCGCACCACCGTCCGATGCATGCACCTCACCCTCGAGAGCGTCCCCGCCGTCGCCCCCCAGACCACCATCCTGTAAGTCAGGGAGGGGCTCCTCTGGGGAGGGAGGCTGCCACTGGCCCTACCCAGCCACCCCCCCCCCCCACTGGGTGGCCTTCCAGGAAAATGGGAGGGCATGGGCAATGGCACAAAGCTCAACACTCCCAGGGGCAATGCAGGCTTCAGAGTCAGGCTCACCATGGACAGGAGCAAAGGACAAGATCCAAACATTCATAGGAGTAGTGAATGCATGCTTCTTAGGATCAGAATGGACATGGGCAAAGAAAAAGGGTCAAAACACTCATAGAATAGCAAAGGCATCTTTTTACTCCTGCTCCAGACGGAGGTCATTTAGGGATGCCTCCTGGGCAAAAGGTTGGAATGGAGGAAAGGGCATGGAAAAGAGGAAAAGTCTGGTCCCCCTGCTGCAGGGAGAGGAGACTTCCACTTGCCTTCTCCAACTAGAGCTGAACCACCTACCACTGGCTGACCAGGGTCCTCATAACTGCACAAAATGGGGGCGCTTCCAGAAAAATTGGGGGGATGTGACCAAAGACAAAGGTCAACAATTGCCTTCCCATGAGGCTGAGAGTATGTGACTTGCTCAAGGTTACCCAGTGGGTTTCCAGGGCCGAGCTGGGAATCCAACCCTGGTCTCCAGAGTCATAGTCCAGCCCCCAAACCACAATGCCAGGCTGACTCCACACTCTAGTTAAGCTAGGGATATTGAAGTAAGAGGATTTGAGCTAATTGTTGAGCATGTTTAGACCTCGGAATTCAGCACGGATGAAATGACTGGCTTATTATGTCCAGAGAGAAGGAGTGAGGCTTTTGAAAAGTTAATTCTATTGGGAGGTTACGGAGGCCTTTCCCTCAAGACAGGATGAGGCAGGCGCCTCAAGCGGGTGAGATATTGTCGTAGATGTCTCATGGGCTGCCCTGTCAGGGTGACCAGACTTCTTCCTTTCCATGGACTTCCCTCAATTTCAACCTTCTGTCCAGGAGGAATTTCAAAGTGTCCTACATTTTTTGAGCACAACTAAGAAGTATGAATTCTATATTTATATGTTTTGTGCTTTTAGTTTTCGTAAAGTCCTCCATTTTCCTTTAAGGCCCTACATTTTGTGGTGCCTTGTCCTCCTTTGTGGTTAGGACATTTGGTCATCCTGTGCCCTTTTCAGCTACCTACCTTGCCACTTTTAGGCACAGTAGCAGGGACATAGCTAGGATTTTGGGAAGGGGGGGTCCAGACTAAGTACCACCATTATAATGGGGCTTGGGTGTGGCTGCACGGTGGCATGCACCATTCATTTTATCTAATGGAAGGGGGGGTCCAGACCCCAAGGACCCCCCCTTGGCTGTGTCCCTGACAGTGGACAACTCTTGCCCTTCCACCCCAGTGCCAAATATACAGGAGTGCCAACTTTAGTACATGAAACAAGAAAGGGAACCAGCAGCTTGCCCTTCACCTTAGGCAGCAAAATGGCTTGGGCTGGCGGTGGTGTCATTGAAGAAACCTCTGTATCAAACCATGTTTGGTTTCTCTTAATTCTTCCTCTCCCCCACTCTTTTTGCTCTTTATTCTTGAGAGTTTGATTCTATGGTGTCAAGGTCTTTGTGTGGCTTTGTGCTTTCCAGGAATGTAACCACTAGCCTGAGCTCTGTGGCTTTTCCAAGTCACTGGTCTCTGAAGCCCCTTTGTTGTTGGAGCTTTCCATTCATCCTGCACTTCTCTTTGGTTTTATACCTCTGGTTAAAGGTGTTGTGGGATTGGCTAAGAATGTGCTAATTGGGGAGTGCTGCCATTTTTTATTGTTTTTGATACCTGTTAGAACTAGGAATCTTGCCTTTACAGAGTTCTGGTTTGTATTTTGGACAGGGGAGATTGTGGGTTACTTGTGTGTTTCCTTAAAAAAAAATAAGCACAGGCTTTTGAAACATTAATGCTTATGTATGATTTTTTTGGAAGTGGGTTCTCCCCTCCCACCTTTCCTCCATTGCAGGCACTTCTGAGCAGTTAAAAACATGATTCTTACTATTGACTCTAAGGCAGTGGTTCCCAACCTTTCTAATCCCGCAACCCTTTCATACAGTTCCTCATGTTGTGGTGACCCCTAACCATAAAATTATTTTTCTTGCTACATCATAACTTTAACTTTGCTACTGTTATGAATTGTATTTTTGTTGTTAGAAATTGAACGTAAGTAAAGCATAGTGATTAATCACAAAAACACTCTCAGAAGATGGCAATGACCAACCCCCTCTGAAGAAACCTGTCCAGAAAGCCCCAGGATAGGTTTGCCTTGAGCCTTGGGCAAGGAGCCACACTCTCTCAGCCTCAGAGGATGGCAATGGCCAGCCCCCTCTGAAGATACCTGTCCAGAAAGCCCCAGGATAGAGTGGCAGAGGAGTAGTGGTTCAAAGTGGAACTGGGACTCTATGGCTGTGTTTTGCACAGCTCTATCCTGAGAGGAAAAGGAAAGGGGACGCTGTGGGCAGTTGCTGAGCACCTGAGGGGCCTGGAGGTGGCTGCTGCTTTAATGAGCTTAGCTTGGAGGCCCTTTTTTTGGGAAGAGGTGCTCCTGGGAAACTGTCATTCGACCCCCAGGGGTCCCGAACCCCAGGTTGGGAACCACTGCTCTAGGGGGTTATTCAGACATTGTTGGTTTTTAGTGCAACAGTGTGAATAATCTCACTCACATATTCCAGTTTTGTTGTTCACACTATTTTTTTTTTCATCAGAACTGCATCTCCATACATCACTGCATGTTCAGTTGCTCATACGTGTCAGCACTGTGAATAAAGATGGATTTGATGATGCAGATGTATTCAAAACATGTTCAAGGCATGCAGAGTTTTATCCTGATTTATCCCTGGTTGATTCGCGTGCCAGCAACATGACTGTTTTAGGAAAACTTTGGGGAAACCCCCCCCAAGATCGATTATCCCAGGTTAAGTGGGGTTTTTGGCAGCCACATCTCCCAGACTTAATCAGATGTATTCCAAATACATCTGAATGACAAAGATTCAGCCCAGATTCTACCAAGATTGTTTTCACCATCTGAATAACAACCCCCTAGGCAAACTTCATCAGAGACAGGGGTCTTTCCTCTTTGTTTCTGCTTGTTTAGCCATAAAATGTACAAGAAGGAGCCTGTACTGAATTATGCGAGGAGAATGCAAGCTCCTTGATCTTGCAGAGATTTATGGTCATGCTTAAGATTACCTACAGCATGAACCACAGTGATGTTGCTGAGCACATTCTCTAGAGAATGGAGTTCTTCCAGTGTGCAAACTGAGGCATGCAAAGGGTTCAAACCTGGTGCCAGCCAGTAAATGGAGGAGTGCGAAGGCCTGTTATGTGAAAGCTTGATTTCCCTGTTTTGAGTAGTCACATGCATTCATTTGTATGGGATTACTTTAAGTTTATTTTTTTGGAACAGGTTCTGAAGTTTCGCATTACTTGAAACTTCTGCTGTGTGAAGTAAACCAATACCACAGCTGAGATAAAGCTTTCCCTTTCAGTCAAGGGCTGCATAAAAACCTTGCCCGTTATGTACTCAGGATACTTTTATAGCTGTGAAGTGGAACTATATTACTACTGGATTGCACTGGCAGAAATAATATGGGGGTCTTCCATTTGTTTTCATACAGATAGATCTTTAAAGATACTTAGAAGACTGCATGAGTACAGAAACAGAGCCTGAAGAATCTGTCTGGAAAATTATTTCAGATTCCTAGAATCCTGCATTGAATTTGTAGGAGCCAGCCTTCCAAAGGGCTGTATAAACATTTTAAATTTCCAGGCAGCCATGTTCCTGGGATTTTCCAAGGCCTGTGTTTTGACACTGGTATTGTGTGTGTGTGTGTGTGTATGTGTGTGTGTGTATTTAAAAGTGTTCTTTGGGGCTTGCCCTTTACTTCAAATAACAAAATTCATACAAAACCCACACAGTTTTCATACTCAGAGTGTTTGTGTTCTTTTAAATGACCATTCCAGCCTTTCTGCTTGTGTTTTTCTTGAGTTTTAGGAGGACTTCTGGATGGAAAGAATAACTAGCACTTGATCAATACATTGACTCAGAAATAAGTCTGCTGGAAGTTACTGGGGCTTATTTCCAGGTAAATGTGTTTAAGATCAAAACTTAATTTTATAAAAACAGGTTCTAGCTGTAAGAGTTTCCTGTGACCCTAGTGTTAAAATCTGTTTTAGACTTTTTAAAACGCTGAAGAATGTCTTCCTTTGTTTCAGATTCAAAAAGGAAAAAAAAAGTACAAATGAAAAGTGCTGTTATTTTGCCATTGCTGAATCCTTTGGCTCCACATGCAGCGTTTTGGCAGGCTCTGGTTAATTCTACAGAAGTTGTAAAGAAATTAACTGACTAGTGCAGGAAGTGGGTGGCTAATGTTTCGTGCATTTAAAACAAAGTGCATTTGCAGAGCACTTTTATCTTGGTCAATGTTCCTTATTCCATTTTGTGTCATTCCATTTTCTGAATATTCATGAAAGCTGTTCATGCTGTTATTCTATTTTTATTTATTTTTTCATGCCCGAAGTTTAGATAGATGTCTGAAACTTACTATGCAGTTTTTTTTTAATTCAGTGTATGGAATCAGTGGTGTAAATGACCTTTAATGGCAGAATTGTAATAAGGAGAAGTCTGTTTTACGTGGAGTCTGGAAGGGATTCACTTCACTTTGGCTTATGACCCTGAGGTGGGAAAGGAGGCTTCTTTTCTCTGAGACGTTGCCTGATTTGTTTAAAGCTTTAAGAGCTCTGTGGCAAGCATTACATCCACAGAACTATATGGTTTATTTTGTGGACTACAGATAGCTCCCACATAGGGAATAAGTTGAACTTGTAGCCCATCTGACCGCTAGTCTGAAATAAAAAAACCCAGCTTCTCTCTTCTATCATCTGCTAGCCCAAATTTTAATTGCAATAGTACATGGTGGGTGAGAATAAAATTGGTTATCATTTTTGATGTTATTTCATGTTGAGCAGTGTTTTTCAAGGTTCAGCCACATGTGGACCATGGATGATTTTTCTCTTTCCTGCTGTTTGTTCCTTTCCCCACTTTCTGGGCAGAGACATTAGCAGAGGATTGAAAGGCTCTGTGACTTTTTAAAGATAGTCCATGGTGCTGGCCTGAGAAAAGGGCAGTAGTATTTACTACAGCTCTACTTTCTATAGTTACATATTTCAAATCTTTTCCTGTCTGATTTGTTTTGATTTTTTTTTTTTTTAAAAGAAGAGAAGTAGAACTGGGGGATGACCTGAGGACTGACTATAGCACTTAACTACTTGCATAGAGGAAGAAACTGTGATGTTAAAAATATTCATACTCTGCTATAGGATATTATGCTGTATAATGTGTGTTATAACAATATCCATCATCACAGGGACACAGTACAAAATCAGTTGTTTCCATTTGCAGATGATAGGATGGAAAACAGATTCCTGCTCTGCCTTCAGCAACCTAAGGTTGTGCCTCTTCCCACCTCTGCCCTGTGCTCTGTTTCATTGACGCCCCTAAAACTGGAGTGGGCAAAGTACTATTCTCCAGTTGCCCTGCTCCTGATCTTTTAAATATCTAGCTAATGCTCCAGATACTCCTAAGCACAGAAGGGAACCAAGTACAATCCTCTGGGTATTATTGTAGGACTGCCTATCTCAGCATTCCTCAGCACGCCATCATGATGGTTAGGACTGATAGGAGCTGTAGTCCAACTATACTGAACTATACTTTGGCCATTTCTGCACTGGAGTATCTGGAATGCTGAGCTGAATTTTTCATAGAATTCCTTATCTGCCGTTCTGCTTATCAGAGTTGTTGTTTGCTATATACCGTATATACTCGACTATAAGTCAACCTCATGTATAAGTCGAGGGCACATTTTGGGGCCAAGATTATGGATTTTGATATGACTTGTTGATAAGTTGAGGGTTAAACTAGGGGCATGTAACAAAAGCTCTAAAGGATGAAGCAAAGGAAAACAATGCTGAAGAATTAAAAATTTCAGCAGACATAACTGTGTAGCTCACACGAAAGGTTGGATGAATGAGAGCGGCAGTGGAATCAGTACTTCAAGGATGGATTACACTCTTGTCTTTCATCAGGGGATGGTTCCTTTCTTAATAAGAGTTAAAGTATAGTTCTTACATTGACTCATTGATAAGTCAACTCAGGATTATGGGGTCAATTTTTTGACTAAACTTTCTAGACTTATACATGAGTATATACAGTACTTAAAACAATCTGGAGCAATCTGGAGCATGTGTACATGTTACTAATCAGCATATCTCAAAATTAGAATTACTAGGTGAGAACATCTGTTGTTGACCCCTGGAGTTTCTCCTTAATAGTTCTTTCTTGTGATTAGCAAGGCTTGTACTGTTCCTTGTCTTGATTTCTCTGCTTTCAACAATAAATCTCAGGGTGCATACATTTCTTCAAACAGATCCTTTAGATTCTAGATTCAATTGCAATTCATTAGATACTGCTGATTCAGATTAATTTGAAGTAGCTGGATATTCTGCTATTCATTCTTTTTGTTTTACTTTACATCCCTTTTGTTTCTTAGTTTAGTTTTGTTTATTTTTTAAATTGAGGCACTGGGTCACTCTTTGATTTTTTATTTGATGAAAGGGGCAATGAGAAATCAAATTGCTTTTTCATGGAACAATGGGCCTATAGTTTGCCTTGTTATTTTTATTGGTTCATATATTCCTTTCTTGGGTGGATATCTTTTATTCCAAGCCTTCTCTATCTTGTTTTACATGTCATGCTGTTCTTTTACACTTATCTTTATTGGAATTTCATGTAATCCTGCCTTCCAGCTGTCAGGTCATCATGGATTCCTTTGTGAATATGCTTAGTTTTGTTGTTCACAGTTGTCTTTTATAGCCCTTTTCAGACTTCCCTGCTTTGATTGGAACATGTGCGTATGGGCTTACATACATATATCCCAAAGAAATTAGCTTCTGGATAAAACACCTATAGCCTTATAGGAAACAAATTGAGCTTACAAAGTCTGTGGCTGAAATTCTAATGTTAGTCTTAACTAGAGTAGAACTATTTAACAAATGGGGTTTAGCTGCATCTTGATTTAGCATTCAACATTTGACTCAATGGGTTTGCTCTGGTTAGGAGTCCAACATAAGTTATGGTATATACAGCCATAGACTCCAGTGTGTATCCTCTCAGTGTGTACAAGTTGTGGGTATGCCCATCAGACATTGTGGGTAACTTTTCTTTGTGTGTGCATTTCATCCATTTGATTGTTTACCTTGACTACAGATGTCTAATCTATCATCTGACTGTCCACACAGAGTGTATGATAATTTTTGTTCTCTCTTTAGGTACAGCTTACTTCTGTTCCTACATAGTGGTTTCAGTGTATTTTATTTATTTTGAAAGCCTTTTCTGCTTAATTCATGTAATCTGCTATGCTTATTTCTCTCTGCATGTTTGGACCGATAAGGGATTATGTTTGTCATTGAGAGCTTGAGAGTTGAGAGTTTGTTCTTACTCTCTTTATCAGTTTATTTTCTAGAAAATGCATTGTTTTCCATAAGAACCAGAAAATGCATTACTTCTACAAGACAAGGAAGCACTCAAACATCTTCATGGACTATCCAGTCCTGAAGGTGTGCACACATATGCTGTAATATGCAAATTTATTTGTTCTACAATTGTGAAATACCCTTTTTAGAGTGAACAGTTTTTACACTATACTGTTTTCAAGATGGCGAGTGAAAATGTGTTTTTGTTTTTCAAGCAGGTGTTTATAATTCTGATGAGTAGCATTGTTTTATGGTGGCATTTTGACAGTGTTGGCTATCATCTCATTTCACTGTATATTTTCATTACATTTTTATATTCTGTGGACTTTGTTAGCCATAGTGAGTGCATTTGTAGAATGCAAAGCGTGATCAGAATTAGAAGAGTAAATAATAAATTCATTGGCATAGAGCAGTGACTCCCAAACTCTGGTCCTCCAGGAGTTTTGAACTTCAGGTCCCAGAAACCCCAACCAGCTTGACCAACAGGAATTCTCAGAGTCCAAAACATCTGAAGTACCAGAGTTTGGGAACCAATGGAATAAGGGCTAAAGATACTCTCCTATATTTCTTACCTTTTATGAACTCAGTAACAAGTTGTATGTCTGTGATGGTGAATCCAAAACCAATGCATGTTTTGCCATTGATAAAACTTTCCCAGAAATTTCAATGGTGTACCATCTCCAGAAGTCACTACTGCAAGTCCCCTGAAATAAATTGTTCAGAAATATTGGGCGGTGGGTTAAGATACTAAATCAAAAGACATGCTCCATCACATAGCTATGTCTCCCAGTGTTTGGTGTTGTTGTTGTTGTTGTGTGCTTTCAATCATTTCCAACTTATTGTGACCCTAAAGTGAATCTATCATGGGTTGACAAGTTTTCAGAAGGAGTTTGCCATTGCCATCCTCTGAGGTTGAGAATGTGTGACTTGTCCAAAGTCACCCAGTGGGTTTCCATGGCTGAGTGGGGATTTGAACGCTAATCTCCAGAGTCAAATACTCAAGCCACTGCATTATGCTGGCTCTATGTCTCCCAGTGTAGCTTTCCCCAAACCCACCTTTTCAGTGTGGCAGATCCTTTGCAATGGCCATTTCTAAATTGGTGGAGAAATGGGAAGCAGCAGAGATTTGTTCTCTAGCTGGCACACCAGGTATTCTCTGAGATCTCCTAGGTGTCCTCTGGAAGTCCTTCAGGAAGCTCTCATTGCTGTTCAGTCAGCTGTAAGAAAATAGGTGGAGGCTTCTTTGCTGCCCATTCTGCTCTCCACTGACATGGAAGGAGGTTGCAAAGGGGGGCAAGAATGGAATTACAACCTCCACAGTGACCAAAAAAGTGGGATATGGTGGTATGAACCATTAATAGAATAGATAATGGATTGGATCCATACCCATCTTTCTGTAAATGGTCAGGTCCCTACTCTTTGTGGAGTGGACTGGAGGCTTCCTGCCTGGGGAAGGGGCCATCAGCAATTATTTTCACTGGCTATCCCTGTCCCTGGCACTACCACCACACAATTCCAAAAGGTTAGTAGACATCTGGAACTATATCACAAATGGAGCATGTAGTAGGACATGGAAATAAAAAAAAACCTGCCCCCCTCTATACATCTTAGAATTTTAACATGCTTCCATTGTTTCTTAAACCTTTTTCTTCTTTTTACAGTCCTCCCTCCATTCTTGCAGTCTTCAGACTCGTGTCCTTATGTACGAGGGACAAATGGAGGGGGAATGAATGGGTTGCACCCCCACCTATATTCAAGTCAATGGGGCTTGAATATAAGTGAAACTGTTTTTGCAAGGGGGTCCAGAATGGATCTCCCACAAAAAGGAGGGGCGACTGTATACAAAGAAATTGCACAGCATACTTTATTCTCTACTTATGACTGAACCGTGAGCTATGATTATTTAAGGCTGACATCATGCTGTTGCTCACTCTCATTTCATTAAATGCATATTTTCATTCTCATTCAGTTCTGTGTCAGAAGGAAAATGAAAAGTGTGGGAGCATTTCCCTGCAAGTCCAAGGCATCTCATAGCACAAACAAACACAGAAAGATGCACATCCAAGTTTGCAAATGTTGTCTCAGCTAAAATATGTATTTGTGGCTGGTGACTTAGAATATTGTGTTAGGATACTGTGAAAACATCTGGAGGGAGTAGTTGATATACGATGAGAATTAAGA
Source organism: Sceloporus undulatus (assembly GCF_019175285.1). Classification (NCBI taxonomy): domain Eukaryota; kingdom Metazoa; phylum Chordata; class Lepidosauria; order Squamata; family Phrynosomatidae; genus Sceloporus; species Sceloporus undulatus. The sequence continues at coordinate 135,774,425 of NC_056522.1, forward strand.
GAATTGTATAATAAATCGATTGCACAGGACTATTGTAATATACTGTAGAGACATGAAGAAGCTTATATATACTCAGAAGAGAATATAATATAAGGATCAAGTTTCCAGGAAATCAGGGAAACTTTGGGAAGTTTATTGTGTTGAGTTATTTATACTAGTTTAGGTTTGTTCTTTATTGTTTGTGTGTGTTTAATGTTTATTAGTTTGTATGAATAATTTATGTAATGTATTCTATATGTTTTTAATTTTTTTTTCTTAGAAAAGTCTAGTTGTGGCTGGTGACTTCTTTTCTTTTAACAGCAGTAACAACAAAAACCATAAATGCTGCAAAACATACCCACAAATCAAGAGTTCACTTAGAACTTAAGAGAAGGTGGGGATAATCAACTTTTTGACTGCCTTTAAGTGTGGGTGTACATTTCAAGCCAGCGGAGTCGATGCTGGCTCAGCTGAAAAGGAATGTCTCAAATGTTTGGGTTGGGGGGAAGGGGGTTGCGAGTTTCCATTGGTTGCCAGGTTTGGATTCTTGTTGCTCCGGGGCTATTACTGTTGCTAAGAGCCAGCTGATTCCTTTGAAAACAAAATTGAATGAGCATTTAAGACCCAAACCATCAATGGCTTAGAAACTGGAGAAATGTTAAGGTCTGCAGGCTTCTTTTCATTGGTCCTTGACAGCTGCAAGGATACAATTCTTGCCACCATGTAATCCCTTCCTCTTGTCTGCTGTATTTATAATCTCCAAAAAAGTATTTCTAATATATACTACTGAAAGTCTTCCTAATTCTTTAACATGGTGGAAGAAGAGGCCAATTCTGAATTCATATGCAGCTTTTCAGGCAAGTAAGAAGTCTTATCCTTACACCAGTGAGAATGTGTAGGGTTTTAGGGTTATGGGAACAGGAAGTGAAAAAGAAACATGCTCATTACCTATCCAGATATACTATAAAAAGGAACATCTGATACACACTTCAAAATAAATGTCATGTTTTGTTTTTCATCACAGAAGGGCTTGGGCAGGAAGCGATTGGCCTACTCTGGGGTTTGCTGCTCAGCTGCATCTGTCAAATGGAATAATGGGAAAAGATGTTAAGTCACTTGTAGACAGTTGTTATATGGTTATCATTTTTAAACCTGGCAGTTGCCTCCCAGATGGCACACTACCTTTTTTATCTGTACACACTGGGTTCTTGTCATCTACTGGGATTTGGTTCCAGGACCCCCTGTGGATGTTCAAGTCCCATAAAATACAAAGGCACAGTAAAATGGTGTGTCCCTTATATAAAATGGCAAAATCAAAGTTTGCTATTTGGAATTTATACTTTCTGTGGATATTTTCAAGCCGTGTATGCTTGAATCTGTGGATGAAAAATCCATGGTTAAGGAGGGCCTACAGAATTTATCTGTACAGTCATCCTTCTGTATACATGGACTCTTTATCCCTGAATTCAAGCATCCATGGCTTGAAAATATTTTTAAAAGTATATAACTTCCAAAGAGCAATCCTTGATTTTGCCATTTTATATAAGGGACACCATTTTACTAGGTCATTGTATTTAATGGGATTTGAGCACCCATGGATTTTGGTATCCACAGGGAGTTCTGGAACCAAACCCCAGCAGATTCCAAGGGCCCACTGTATAACTAAATACACATTCCTACCAAAATGATAATTTAGTAATATTGGTTTTCTGAATGTAGGAACTCATACTCTCACCCAAATAATCCATTTGCTAAGTCTGCACCCATAGAATGAGGTCACTCCATTGATTCACTTTCAGTTCAAAGAGAAGAATAATTTGAAAAAAATGGTCCTGAAGTAGAGATGAGATTTCTTGATTTTCCCACTTCTCAGCAGATGCTGAGGAAGAGACATTGGTATTATTTACCATGGTGTCAAAACGTTTGGGATTTTTTTTCTCACAAAGGACAGCAAACTCACTGAAACATTTAAAAACTATGCGTTTTCAAGAAACTCATACGTTTACTTGGATCTGTGGAATTTTCTAAGGAACAACTATCTGCCTCTGGCCATTACTGTTTCATTTTGCACACCTTTTTGAGAAAGAAGTACAAGACAGCATGGGAATAGATAAACCAGAAACCAGGAATTAAGGTGTATTGCATACTGGAGTCTTTGGGCTGGTTTTTCAGTCTTGCTTGATAGAAGAATCAAGTTGTGCAGCCAAAATCACCATCACTCCCCTTTCCCCCTCTAGTCTAAGGAACTGCCAAACAATGGATTCTCTGGGCTGTAAGACTCAGCTCCCCTTCTTCCTTGGCCTGTCTGCCTCTTCCAGTTCCCTGATTCCTTCTCATCCCTAATTTACTTCATCCTCTTCAAGGCTGATTCTTTCCTGTCACCTGCCTCCACCCCCACCCTTTCTGAACTGTTTTTTTGTGTAACATGTTCCCTGAACTCTTTGGGCTCTTGAGTCCACACTCCCCTTTATTCTTGACCTTCTCTGCCTAGACCAATTCTCCAATTCCTTCTCAACTACAAGTTGGGTCTCCCTTATCCAAAATGCTTGTAACAAGCAGTGTTTTGTATTTCAGATTTTGGAATATTTGCATATACATAGAAAGATATTTTGGAGCTAGGAGCCAAGTATGCACCTTATGCACATAGCCTAAAGATAATTTTATACTTCATATTTTTAATAACTTTGAGTATGAAACAAAGTTTGTGTACATCAAACCATCAGAAAATAAAGATGTCACTATCTCAGCCACTTATGTGAACAATTTTGGCTTCTGGAGTATTTCAGATTTCAAATGTCTGAATGAGGGAGACTGAACCTATGATTCACTTCATCTTCACCAAAGCTGCTGTTCCTCCTGTTGCCTCTCCTCTGTCTCGATTTCTTGGCTAGCTTTTTGTGCAACTTGCTCCTTGACCTTTCTGGGCTCTGAGTCTGTGCTCCCTTCTTTCTTGACCTGCCTTCCTACTCTGATTCCTTATCATCCTGCTCAGTCTGTTCGTCCCCACCAAGGCTGCACCTCTCCTGCTTTCCTGTTTGGAGGGAGATGAAATCACAACTGCTATTCTGTGAAGAATTTGGTTTCTAGAAAAAATCTTTTAATTTGGGAGAAGGCTTGCTTTCATCACTTAGCAAGTGTGGCATGCATCTGCTGCAAGAATGCCCAGAATGTAAGGGGTCTGTTTTGTGGTGAATGATAGGAATGGCTCCTGCTGATGGATGGAAGGGCCATCTGTCCTGGGTTTATGACTAAGAACTCTTGAGAGGCTTCATCCCAAAGAACTTCTTTTGGTTAGTGGGTAGGATCCCTTCTTTGACTTTGTTGCTCACCTTGCAAGCCCCTCTTGATTTTTAGACGTTTATCTTTTAAGCTGTTAGATGTTGCACAGGGCACCCCTAGAATTAATCATGGCCTGTGCCCAGGCACCCCCAGTGATGTACTTGAGAGAGGGATTAAGGGGCAGAAGTCCAGCATGCCTACTCAGCAGAAGGAGTAAGAGGTTGCCCATATAGAGTAGGGATGGGTTGCTGCATTTTGCAAAGAGTGAAGTTAATATAAGTTACCATCCTAAAAGGCTTCCCTATGGAGTTTTGACTTACTTAACTGCACTGCTGGGCATCCCTCTCCTGACTCATGTAAATAACACCTTTGGCTCACAGTCATTGTTACTTCAGTCAGAGTGGTGAACTGCTGGCATTTCTGTAGCATATATGACCAACTGAAAAGGGATTGCTGGGAGTTGTGGTGTAAAACATTTTGAGGGCCACATGTTCCCCATCCTTGATTTAATATGCGGAGAACTGGAGCAAGTTGTAGCAGAAAAGAGGGCTCAACTTAGTTGTTGAGTTTTTAGCTTTGGGGAAGAAATGTTTAATCTTTGCCTTTTCAGACATTTTTCCTGTACTCTACATACAAGCATACCTTAATTAACAAAGCTTCTGACAAAGAAGTTTTTTTTTTACAAAGTGTTTTTTCACCTCACAAGCCACTCCGCTCCCCGTTTGTTGTTCTTTGTTCCTGTGGTTATATATATAGTGGCATTGGAAGAATGGTGAAAAAGTCCTGTTAAAACACAGAATTTCAGTGTCAGATTTCAGCAGCATCAGTTAGCCAGTGTAACTGTAGTAGTTGGAGCGTTGGACTACAACTCAGGAGACCATGCCATGAAACTCACTGGGTGACCTTGGGCAAGTCGCATGCCCTCAGCATCAGAAGAAGGCAATGGAAAACTTTCTCTGAACAAGTCTTGCTAAGAAAACCCCATGATAGCTTTGCCATAAGTCAGAAATTACTTGAAGGCACACAGCACTATGGCATTGGGAGGATGATGAAAAAGTACTGGCAAAACACAGACTTTCATTATCAGATTTCAGCAGCATCAGTTTGCAGTAAAAAAAAATGCATTGAAGCTTGAGCTGGGAATGAATGGGATTCTGTCTAGCAAATCCTACTGTAGATGTATGTGGCTACCTAAACCAATGAAGGTAATCAGCAGCTACTTCCAGACTCCCTTAGTGAGCATGCATGAACAGGAAAAGAGGGGTCAAAAACACTGCAGAAATAACCCTGTTGGAGACCACTTTAACAACCCTGGCTCAGTGCTAGGGAATCCTGGGAATTGTAGTTTATTATGGCACTAGAGCTCTCTGACAAAGAAGGCTAAACATTTCATAAAACTACAGCTTCCAGAATTCCCAAGTACTGAGCGAGGGCAGTTCAAGTGGTCTCCACCTGGATTGTTTTAGCAGTGTGTTTTGGACCAGAGAGAAAAGGAGAAACGAGATAAGTCTGCCTCATCAGCTGTTCCCCATAGAGTTATACTCTTGGCCAGAAAAATAGAAATCGTAAGAAAAGTGGAGGCTGGTGAAAGAATAAACATTATCCCTGGATGCATCTTGGAAGAAGCCTTAACATGATCTCTAGAAGGATCAAAATGCGTCTGTTTATTTATACAAGGCTTACCTGACCTGGGTGTTTTATTTCACATGTGCATGTTGTTAGTTTTAGATAAAGAGTTTGCTGAAATATATTGAATTGCTCTTTATTTTGTGGGGTAGGAACCTATCCCTATTTTTCAGTGTTATTTTTGCCTCTGGTTACCAAATGTTCTGCTAAAAACACGCACAGGAACACATCTACTGTACTTAGTTAACCAAGCTATACCTGTACTTGTATCTTTCTCTCATTTATGGATAATTAGTTTTGTTTGGTGGCCCTTTTGTGAAGAATTATATCCAGTGGGAAAGAATAACCCTCTCCTTCCTTTCCTCCCCCCCCCCCCCCCCCCTTTTTTTTTTCTTGTTCTTGAGAATGAGTGTGGGGTGTTTGTTTAAAATGCCTTTAGGGAAAGATGCTTGTGGGATTGCAAGTCGCATCTAGTTTGGGTCTGAAGAGTTTTGTCTGGGAGCTAGTAATACTATGGTTTGAGTGTTGGATTATAACTCTGAAGATCAGGGTTCAATATCTCTCTTGGCCATGAACCCACTGGTTGGCCTCGGGCAAGTCATACCTTCTCAGCCTCAGGAAGGCAGTGGCAAACCTCCTCTGAACAAATCTTGCTAAGAAAACTTAATGATAGGTTCGTCTTAGGGTCGTCATAAGTCAGAAACGTCTTGAAGGCACACAACACAACAACAGTATTCTAAGTCTGCTGAATGAAATCACTCTAGTCTTTCCCTGCAATTGTTGTTGTTGTTGTAAAGTATGGTTCCATTGGAAAAAATGTGTGCCACTGAAGGAATAAAGCAAATATGGATATAGCTAACCTTACCATTGGTACAGTGGAGTAGTTGCCTCAGCAGATGCCAAAGGACATGATAGCTGTGAATTCGAAGGCTTTCATGGCCGGCATCCATGGTTTTTTGTGGGTTTTTCGGGCTATGTGGCCATGTTCTAGAAGAGTTTCTTCCTGATGTTTCGCCAGCATCTGTGGCTGGCATCTTCACTCTGAATTCTACAGTTTGACACCACATTAGCTGCCATGACTCACTGCTGTGGAATCCTGGGATTTGTAGTTGGTTGTGGTATAAGCTCTCTGACTGAGAAAGCTGAATAGCTCCCTAAACTACAAATCCCAGAATTGGTAGTTAAAGTGGTGTCAAACTGCATTATTTCTGCTGTGCAGATGCAACCAAAGTGACAACAAGATATTGGATCTATATAAGCCAGGCAGCCTACTCTGTACAGTATTTTTTGTTGACGGAAGGTGTGGTGGAGCGTGGAGGATATTTGTGGTTGTTGTGTGCCTTCAGGTAATTAATTGGAGGCTATAGTTCCATCACAAATATCTAAAAGTGTATCTACACTATTGAAATAATGTAGTTTTATATAGCACTTTAAGTGCTATAGTTCCAGCCTATGGAATACTGGGATTTTGAGCTTTCTCTGCTGGTGCTTCACATTGCTACAAATCCCAAGACTATAGGATGGAGCCATAGCAGTTATAGTGCTGTCAAACTGCATTATTTCTACCGTGTAGATCATAGACTCATAAGAGTTGGAAGAGACTCTTTTTCATTGCATTAAAGGAGAGGTACCATTTTGTCCTTCACTTTTGGCAGCAAAATGTCTTGGGCCAGGCTTGGAGCTGTATCGTGAGCTTTGGCTACTGGCTGTTGATCACTCATGTTCTGTGAGTCAGCTGGACACATGGAATAATTAAGTACTGGGAAGAGATCAGTGGGTTTCTGACATAAGCAAGAGCAAGTCTTGTGATACCTTAAAAGATGAGACGTATGTTATGGCATAAGTTCTTGTAGAATGCAATCCATTTCATCAGATACTCAAAAGTATTAGCCTTAGTTATATGCTTTAAGGGAATCGCCTATCAAGTTGGCCTTGCAGTTCTTCTTGGGCTCCTATCACTCACCTAGCCTCCCCCCCCCAAGTCCCCTTCCTGGGTCTGGTTTTTGGCCCCCAAGGTTATTCTTAAAATGGACAGATGGATGTATTGATCATTGGGCTTGGTGTGGTAATGCATGAGCAGTCTTCCTTGTTAATTATTAAATTAAAAAATCTAGTCATAGATGTATGGATTTATTGTATAAAAACATCTAACTTTACATTGGCTCCATGCCTTGTATAAAATAACACCTCAATTAAAACAAGCTAACTCTTTCCCCTGATCTCTGTCTATACTCTCAGCTCAGATCAAACCAATGTCCCTATTCAGATCTTGTCCTCTATTCCCATTTGGCCCTGTCTCATCTTAAGATTCAATCTATTCCTATCTGCCACTGTTCCTAGCTCTATCGCTACCTGATCCTAACTATCAGCCCCATCTAGACCCAGCTTGGGTCTCACTTTGGAAGAAAGGTGACATGTAAAATAAAGAAATAATAATAAAATAAACCTGGCATTGTTGAAATAAGTAACACATGTAAAAAAAAACAAGAGACTTCCCCCTGTCCATACACACACAGTTTAAGTCACTGTTGATAGAACTGAACAGAGTAGTGTAGTTAAGTGTTTTCATAATACTCTCCACTTCTGACTTTCCTTTGTCCTAGGAAGATGGCAATTTTAAGGTGAATTGCAGAGTTGAAATAACTATTTCAATGGTTTATGATTGCAGTTGTTGTTATTTCTAATGTCATCTTTCTGTCTACTTATCCACTGTGTAGGAACATTCCCCCCCCCCAAATTTTTTTGGATGCATCAGGGTATTTTAAATGAAGTAGTTTCCATACACAAAAGGTTTTGAATTTGAATTGACATTCTCACATACCAGTGGCATATATATGTCTGTCCCTGGTTTTCACTCTGCTGTATGCATCTGAGGAAGTAGACTGTAGTCTACAAAAGCTCATTCTGCCAACTTCTTTCTTTCAGTTAGTCTCAAAGGGATTACATGATCTCTCTACATACCGATTCCACAGACTAACATGGCCATATCTTTGAACTGCGCCAGCTAGGATTGGGAAAAACAATTAGGTGAATTGATCCTCAGACTGCTCAAGGAAAAAGTGGATAGGTATTGAAATGCTATATTGAGTACCACATATGAATTTCAAGCTTCTAGTGCACATTTGAAGAAAATATTTTATTCATTTTGAAATGCAGTTCCTTTGCTTTAGGTGTGAAGCTAAGACATCATGTCTGTTGCATCTTGTTTGGGAACAAGCTTTATTCACTCAGTCTCTCTCCATTAAACAGTCTCATTTCTATTGTATCTTTTTTCACATTGTCAGAATCAAATACAGATCCTCCAAGGCTCTGACTCAGAGAGCTTCAGTTCTGCTACTTCATTTTATTTATTGCAGCCATCCTCCAAAATCATTTACAAGCTCCATTATTTTCTTTGATTTTCTGGCTACACAGCTGCATCATCCTGGTATAACATGTATTCTTTCTTTTTTCCATAAGAATGGCAGAAATTCATTGTTTGCATTTTAAAACTAAATTCTCTTTTCTCTCTTTTGTAATCAGAAGACTAGATGTTTCTTCTGGTTTTTTTTCTTTGTTTGACAATCTTAATTGTTGCCAGGATGGTAGTGATAATATCTGAGTTACACACACCAATTGTAAGAATGCACTCAGGCCTGATGAATTTAATACTTGTGGCCTGTTAACAAACATATATGAGACTAACAAAACAGTCCTGGAAATGACAGACACAGCTGTGGAATTTGTAGCAGTCAAGTTTTCCATCTGGCTATTTTTCTGGGGCTGAACACAGTGGGTGGATAGGGAAATTTAATGATTTGCAAGAGTTGTACCTATTTTATGCAGTTTTGAACTGCTCACCACTCTTAGGTTTAGTGTGATTGAAATGTATGTTACTTTATGTCAGGACAAGAGTTTCAAGGATTAAAATCACACAAATTATAATCTGTCTTTACATTATACAAGTTAAAACACTGTCAGAATTTACAAACTAAAATTTTAAATCTCACACTAACCACAGGCCAAATTTTTGGTTAGATGCATTTTTAAATCGTTTGAAGATGTATAATAAACAGATCAAGAAGTTTCTAAATTTTCAAATACTGTTCATTCTACTTTAATGATACATGCTTATTTACAACAAATCATTACAGCATTGAATATTAGATGATGGGATACATGATAGAGAGGGACACAGTACAGAATCATGCATGGAGGTAGAAGGGAAAAGGACCGACCACTGTTTGCACCGAAGAGGGATAATGCTAGTACTGTACTGGATATTTTTATGTTAAAAAAAAGACCTTTGTGCTTTTTATATCTCAGCAGAGGATATAAACTTAAATGCTTTATATGATCTTGAAAATGTAATTTTTAAGGCAGATGCCTAAAAAACAGAGCCACTGCTTGGAATTAATACTTAGCATTTTTATAGCACTTTCAGAGCTAGCATGATACAGTAGTGTGAGCATTAGATTATGATTCTGGGGACCAGGGTTTGAATCGCTGCTCAGCTATGGAAACCCAGTGGATGACCGTAGACAGGTCACATACTCTCAGCCTCAGGGGAAGGCAAAAGCAAATGCCACTGAATGAATTTTGCCAAGAAACCCCTGTGATAGGTTCGCCTTAGGATCTCCATAAGCTAGAAACAATTTGATGGCATGGAACATAACACCTTCAAGTGAGAGGGGAGAATTTCTTGGCCCTCTGGTTCTCAGACCCTTGAGTTGGCTATCCAACTTGTCTTGGATGGTGTTGCACTCATGGAGAAAGATAAAGGGCGCACTGTGGGAGTCATACATTGGGAGTACTATTTAGTTCATGTAGGAATCGAAGGATCAACTCGACTTGTGTTTCAAAGTGGCTTTGTTAATGTTTTGGTCTGCTATAACCATTCCTAGACAAGGGCTAACCTGGCCTCTATAGATAATGCACTTGTAAATTCCCATTTAGACTACTACAGTCTGTACTGCATGGGGCTGCCTTTGAGGATGACAGTTAGTGCAAAATGTAACTACCGGATACCATCCAGAACATCACACAAAAACCATATTATAGGACCTGCACTGGCTTGCAGTATGGGGCACATCTACACTGTAGAAATAATGCAATTTGACACCACTTTAACTATAGAATCCTGTAATTTGTAGCTTTGTGAAGCATCAGCAATGAATGCTAAAGATCTTGTAAAATTGAAAAAAAAGGATCATAGGATGGAGGTCAGCCTTGAGTGGTGTCAAATTGCAATATTTCTACAATGAAGATGCACCCATAACACATCGTAACTGCTAAAGTATCAGAAAGATATTCCACCTTTGCTAGTATGAATGGCTTCTCCCTTGGTCATATAGATACCTCCTCCAGTCTTAAATGGAGTTTCTGATAGCTTCCCAGACAGAGTCCCCTAAAAATATATAAAAGGCAGAAAGCGTTGTGATGGGAAGTATTAAAGGTAGCTTTTGGTGCCTGTTCAGGATACAGCCAAGAAAACAAGATACAGTTCCCAATGTGAGTTTGGAGGAAGAGCTGGGGAAGGGCCAAAGCTGCATAGTTTGAGCAGAGGATCTAGCATGATTCAAAATCCGTCTTGGCACATACACGCATAGTGTTCTACGGGTGTTTGTAATATTGGCAGGAGTTATTCTCCTATACACCAAACTCATGTTATTCAGTTTTAAAGCCTATATTTATTTGTTTGCACCTGTGTCCGTTTTCATAACAAGGGGGAAAAATCTGTACTGACATGAATCACGAATTCTTCCATTTCCCCTGGGTTCTTGTGTGTTGTTGCCTGGAATTGTCTGTTTTAGATTTTAGGACTGTCATTTTGTTGAGTTCTATATGAACAAAGCGGCGGCAAAAAAGAGTAACCTAGCAATGAATCTTTTCATTCACCTTTCTTTTGACAAAAAAAGAAACAAATTACATTCTGAAAAAAAACCCAGTAGGATGGACCAGAACAAATTACAGTTGCCCCTGTTTCTGCAGACTTGAAGTCTGCAACCCTCACCTGTTAGCGGGTGACAAACAGAGGGGGACAAAATGGGCATGAATATAAGCTTGATTAAAGCATTTTACATCACAGGGGCATCCAGAATGATCCCCCATAAAAACGGAGGGCAACTGTAATGCAAAAACATTTGTGCTGTTTGTTGTGTGTTTTCTTTTTACAGATAAGCATAAGGAGCTTTTTATAGCATGCTTCATGTATTTAAGGTACACACTGGAAGACTGTGATCTGAAAATGGCTGATCAATGGATATAATAAATATGTTGTGGGTTCAAGCAGAATGCATGCCAACAGCATCCCTCATTGACTGACAGGGACAGTCCGATAATCTCTGTTGTCCCATTTTCCAGATTCTTTTAAATGGTTCCACTTTTCCTCTCCTTCTCCCATTTCCCTTTTGTCCTCAGCTTATTGCAACTGCTGCAAACTGAGCTCAAAGTAAAAACTATTTGCATTCAGTTAGCTCATTGAGGGGAGAGGAAAGTAGGGTTGGAATCTTGCCCTTCCAGTAGGCAGTGGCAAAGCAAATTGCTGCAGCCTGTCCTAGTTTGTTGTTAAGTTTTCTCATATAACTTTCCCAGTTTGGCCACCCGATGTTGCTTGGCCCCACATGTCCTAGTTTTTTCATCTGTGAAACGTGGAAGGTATGCAACAATCCTTACGTAGGCAGGATGGGGATATGGCTGCCCAGATGTTGTTTAACTCCATCTCCCATCAGTTCCAAGCCAATAGCCAATGGGCAGGTATGTGCTGAATTGTAGATCAATTTACTGAGCCTAATATACCTCTCCTTGCTGTTGTGTAAAATCTGTAAGTCTGTGGCAGTCTGAATAAGCTGTATTTATGTAGAAACTGGCGAAACAATTATTGGGGAAACAAGTAATTCTATAGCCAGTGCAATTGGGAAAAGTGAATAACAAAGCAAGGGGACTTTTATACTTTCCAAATGCAAGGAAGTTCCCTGAAAGCAGCTATACCAGTCAGTCTCTTCTGAGCCAAAGTAAGGATGGAATTTCATTGACTCCTAAAAGACAGGGGCTTGGGGCCCATTACAAAGGGCACTTTATTACGGCCTCCACGCGTGCTAGGAATAAAGGGGGGCGCCTTTCCAGATGCCCAACCCTAGGACGCGCGGAGCGCGCACAAAATGGCGGTGGCCGTTCCACACGGCCGCCGTCATGAGAGGTCACGACCCGCGCTGCCCTTAGTGCGCCTTAGCTCGGAGCAGGAAGGAGCTCCGTTTCAGAGCTCCTCCTGGTTTGGTCCCTAGGGTGCACCCTTCACACAGCTGCGCCCAGCGACCAAAGGAGAAAGGGCCAAGCGGCCCTTTCCTCCTCCCCGCCCGCACGGAGTGTCCTTGGGACTTGAAGCTCCAGGGGCACCCTCTTTTCAGGCTGCAGGAAGCAGCGTTTTGCCGCTTCCCTGCAGCCTGAAAAGCGGCGGATCGGGGCCTCAGGGGCTGCCGTTCTGGCCACTGAGGCCCCGAACAAACCGGGGAAAGGGCGGGTACAGCCCGCCCCAATGGTGGTTCTGTAACCTGCCTAAATGTATGAATTCTTCCCTAGATAAATTAAAATCTGAGAAACAATTCCAGGCTTTCTTCTATCAAACATCCTTTCTATATGCTCCCACCACACCTACCACAGTTCTGATGTAAAGTAAACGCCTACTTCATTCAATTAAGGCAAGAAGAGGGCTAAGGTTTGAGTAAATTATCAGAATAGTAGTAGGTGGAGTATTTAAAAATAGGCAGATACAGTTTGAATCTCTTTATCTGAAAAACTTGGGACAAGAAGTGTTTTTGAGTTTGGATTATTTATTTTGTTTTGTTTCATTTATTGGATTTTGGAATACCTATACGACTCAGAAGGTGGGAGTAAAGAGAAGAGGAAGGAACTTCAGCCATCAAAAATATTGGAGTACACATAGTGCTAGTGCAAAACATCATAGACTTTCGAAGAAGAAAGTGCAAAGACAGGATTACTGCTGAATATAAACAAAAATATACCATGGGAATCTACATAAATTCAGCCTAGACATGAGGAAGTTGAAAGTAAAAAAGTGCCTGAGTGTGGATCAACATTGATTAGAACAAGATTGCGTGAAGAAATAAGAAGACTAGGAATGGGAGAATAAGCCAGAAAGAATTAAATAAGATCCTAACAATAAAGATATAAAAAGAGACACTAACATTGGAATTGTCATTGTATTCCCTATGACCTTCATGGATGTCAGTGCTGGACAGTGAAGAAAGCCAACAAAACAACTCATTTAGATCAGTGCGGGAGAAGATTGCTGAGATACCATGGTAAACTAAAAAGAGAAACAAATGGTTCCTTGAATAGGTCAGCTGAATACCTCCCCAAGCCAAGATGATGAAACTGAGGCTGTCGTATTTTGGCCACATCATGGAAGGCACAACTCATTAGAAAAGACATAATGCTTGGCAAGGTGGAAGGCAGCAGAAAGAGAGGAAGACTGCACACCAGATGATGTACTCAATCAAGGAAGTAATGGGCCTGAGTTTGAAGGACCTAAGCAGAGCAGTGGAGACAGGACTCTTAGAGGCATTTCATCCCACTGGCTTGCATGAGTCAGGCGCGACTCAAGGGCAGCTACACACACGTAATTAGATATCTTGGAAATCCCATCTAATGGCTCGTAAGTATCTTGGAGGTCCCATGCCTAGACATAAATCATTATGTTTCATATAGGCCTCTTATCATAGAGCCTCAAGGTAGTTTTATACAATACTTCTAAATAATACTTCTAAACCCTGTGAAACAAGGTTTGTGCATCGAACCATGAGAACATAGTTGTCACTATCGTAACCATAATAAAAAAATTTGTATTCCGGATAAGGGAGACTCAGTCTTTGTTGTTATTTGTTGTTGCTGTTGTGGGCTAACAAGTAATCTGACTTATGGCGACTCTAAGGCAAACCTATCACAAAGATTCTTGTCAGTTTCTTCAGAGTGGGTTTGCCATTACATCCCTAGGCTGAGAGAATGTGACTTTGCCATACACCGAGATATTTTTTTTTACTCAAGCTGGATTGAACCCTGGTCTGCAGAGTCATAGTCAGTGCTCAAACCACTACACCACAGACCAACTACACACAACAACACACACCACACAAAACAGTGGCCCTTTCCTTATGTGGGGGATCTGTTCGGATCCCCCCACTAAGTGTAATTCCACGTATGCGCGAGCCCCATTCAAAAGAATGGGGTTTGTGCCGGTAGCATAGTGCACCATAGGCGCACGCACCATTACCCTTCTGGAGTGCGCTAAGGATCTCCCAGTGCGGTTTTCAATGTATGCGAAGCCATGTAAGTCGCGCCCACATATAACGTGGGTTCACTGTAATATATTTATATATCTTTGAGGGATGGAAAGTCTAATTTAAAACATTATGGAATAGTGGAATGGAACATTATATTTTTCCATGAATAAACCTAATATTGCAAACAGGAAATGTATTTTCATTGATCAAATTTACAAGTACTCAGCATAACATTCTTTACATGGGCCAGAGAGCAAGCAAAATAAAATTAATCCATTCATGTTGTAAATCTATCAGGCACATAAATACATTGTGTGTATTGGAATTGCCTGAAGGTAGCAAAGTCTTGGGATGTACTCATTAAGGATATAGAAATAACTGTACAAAGATTTAAGAAGCAGCAGAAATAATATTGATGGACATTAAGTAAAATGTGGATGTGAAAGAGATGTTTTTTTGATGGACCCTGCTAGTGACCAAAATTGTCTGAGGTAGAAGGTGGAGATTGAGTACTATTCCAGAACTGATGGAGCAGTTGACTACAAGTTAGACAAGTCTCCAAAATGAAAACACTGACTTGCCTATGGGGAAAGAGGTAGAGAAGATTATTTGGCTTGGTTTGCAGAATATTGGTTAAAAAACAACAACAACCTTTAAAATACCGTATATAAGAAGGAAGGCGTGAAGGAAGACAGGAAGGAAGGAATGTGTGATTGTGACGACTTGGTAATATTTGATAAATAGTTACTGGTTTGTTGCTGTTGCTGTGTGCCTTCAAGTCTTTTCTAACTTATGGCGAACCTAAGGCAACCCTATTGTTGGGTTTTCTCTGCAAGATTTGTTCAGAGGAGGTTTGCCATTGCCTTCACCTGAGGCTGAGAGAGTGTGACTTGCCCAAGGTCACCCAGTGGGTTTCCATGGCACAGACTAATAAGGTGTCAAAATGTCTTTAAAAGTATGATTTCCTCAACATTTCTGCAAGATCCATGCTATTTGTAGTGAACATTTGTGTGCATGTGTGAATGCTAATAAATAACTCCAGATATCGCTTATATTATTTAAAACAGGTAATAGTTTAAATAATGCTTATGTAATATTAAGTAATCCTGTGAAATCACCATTCTGGTACTATTTACATCACACAGTCACTACATTGACTTGATTTGGTTATATAACTTTTTTTGGTGAGATTTTTCTAGCTTTATCCTCTTTGATTGTTTTTTGCTCTGTTGATGTCTGTTTTTCATTTCCTGCTGCACTGACCTTTAATAATAATAAAAGGAGATTAAGAATAAGGTATGTATAAGCAAAACAGTCTTGCTGGCAGTTGCAGACCTTTTGTTAGTCACAGGGAAACAGTGAAGAGGCTTAATGTTTACCATTAGATGCTCTTGAGTAAACTGGGGAGGTGGAGTGGTAACAGCTGCATCTCATATCCATCTATTTTTACTTGTTGTTTTTTCTCTTCCCCTCTCCATGCTCTGTACTCCAAGTAGCAGAAATTTGTCAGAGGAAACTTCCCATTGTTACTTCCTCTAGTAAAGTATTATTGTTATTGTGCACCTTCAAGTCATTTGCAACATAGGTTGTAGTGCTTTGAGTGTTGGTCTGTGACTCTGAAGGCCAGCGTTCAAATCCCTGCTCAGCCATGGAATCCCACTGTGTGATCTTGGGCAAGTCATACTCTGTCAGCCTCAGAGGAAGACAAAAGTAACCCACTTCTGAAGAAACTTGCCAAGAAAACCCTGTTATAGGATTGCCATGTGTCATAAACAACTTGAAGGCGCAGCAGCAGCAGCAGCAACAACAAGAGAACCTAACATGGGGTTTTCTTGTCAATATTTGTTTCTTTCTGAGACTGAGAGAATGTGACTTGCCTAAGGTCACCCAGTATGTTTCCATGGTCGAATGGGGATTTGAACCTGGGTCTCCAAAGTCATAGTCCATAGTTCTGTATGGGGCTATAGATATCAAAAATCAAAGCTGAAATAATTAAGTTTGGGGGAAATATTTGCAGAATGGTCAGTATACCCAGCCACAGTTATTCGTGAACGTACATTCTGTTTGGTCATTTCAGAAAAAAACCAAACACAAAACAACATGACAAAGTTCAAGTAATCACCATGTACAAACCAACAAACTGCAATATGTGTGAGCAATAGCTCTTATCTATTGGTCAGTTTTGGCACAAATTACAGAAAATATTGCATTTGTCTTTGTAAAATCTACAGTTTTGGCTATATAGTTGGCCCTCTGTATCCATAGATTCTTTATTCACTGATTCAACCATCCACAGCCTGAAAATATTCCAAAAAGCAAATTTTGATTTTGACATTTAATATGGGAATTTTACTACACTACTGTATTTAAACTGTACTAAGCAGAGACTTGAGCTTTGATGACATGTTTTTACCAGCCAGACTCTATCAGTGAACAGCACAATTCCCCCAAGTGGCATATGGAACTTTGTTGTTGTGTGCCTTCAAGTCGTTTCTGACTTATGGTGACTCCAAGGACACCTATTGTGGGGTTTCCTGGGGCTGTGAGTGTATTGCTCGTCCAAGTTCACCCAGTGGTTTTCCATGGTTGAGTGGGGAATTAGACCCTGATCTCCAGAGTCCTAGTCAAATGCTCAAACCACTATACCACGCTGGCTCTCACATGGAACTGCTGCTCCAAAAATGTGTTCTCTGTGGCTTTGGGGGGGGGCAGAGCATTGCCAAATGAGCAACCTTCCTGGGACCCCAAAGGCTGGAATGTGCTAGTATTAGCTTCCAGTCTTTCTAGACTTCATTTGCTGGCAAGGTAGAAACATGGAGGAAGCCAAGTTTCTTTTGGTTTGTTTTCTTTTTCCCATCCAAGGCATGTGTGTTTTTGACTTCTGAAAACTGTGGTCCCAGCCTTGGCTGCTAATGCTGGTTCATGCACAAAGAAGACTGTGGAAAGCAGTGCTGAACTACATACACTGATTCACCAGTGACAGAGATATCAAACCATGAAGCTCCTCCTGCTCTGTCTTCACACATGTGTGATATTGCTACCTCTGTCTTCACAAATGCCCAGCTCACAAAACTGCAGAGACTGTTGTAAATGTGCAGCAGCTGAGCAACACAGAGGAAATTGTTGGCAAGTGGGAGAAGGGAGCAAGAAAGGCCTTCCTGGAACAATGCTTCAGCCTAGCAGTGGTGCAGAAGCTAACTTTGAGAAATGCTGCTTTAATATAACCTTCCCCCACCAAAACACAGAGTTGCTGCTGCCAGTTGGCTTGTAAAATTTCTATTGCATAGCTAATGGAAGGCATAGTGGGCACTCTGGTATTGATTCTGTTTCCACCTTTGTATCTGTTTTCAGGAAAAGAACAAAGGGTTGAAATATTTCTTATTGATATAGTCGGACTACAGAAATTTAATTTGGTTAACTTTAGATTGAGCAAATCATATAAGAAGCAAATAACTAGAATAGAAACATGGTTGGCATGACTGTGGGATTTCAAAGAGCCCCTGGTTGCTAAAATACCAGCTACTCCTGAATTACTGTTCACTCACTATACCAGCATGGTGTAGTGGTCTGAGCATCTGACTATGTTGTTGTTGTTATCTACCCTTAAGTCACTCTCAACACACGGTGACCCTGTAAATGAGACATCTCCAAGATTGGAGGGTGCATGACAATGACGTCATGCACGTGCCACGTCCAAACGGTGCAGCGCATGTGTGATGTCTCTGCACCACCCCAGGATGCTTATGGTGGCCTGGCTGTGACGCGGGAAGGAGCTCCGAAATGGAGCTCCTTTTTGTTGTGCGCATGGTTCCCACGGCAACAACGCTGAGTAGAATGGCTGTGGCTCTCGGGTTGTCCGGGGTTGTCCGGGGACTTGAAGCCCCAAGGACACACCTTTTCCAGACCATGGGAAAGCAGCATTTTGCTGCTTCTCCGTGGCCTGGAAAAATGGCAGATTGGGGGTCACAGGGCTGCTGGTGAGGCTGCCCTGGCCCCAATCCGGCGAGAAAAGGGGTGCGTGCAGGCCGTGCCTTTGGGGTGGTCTGTACCACGCATTAGTCACCCAATGGGTTTTCATGGTTGAGCCTGAGGGATTCAAACGTTGGTATCCAAAGTCATAGTCCAAAGCACAAACCACTGTATTTTAACAACATTTTAACTGCATTTTAACAACATTTAAACTTAAAAGTATGTATCTTTCATTTTTTAAAAAACAATTCCACAATTTTATAAGGTTTAAGAAAATGAGCACAATCATACACACACACACACCCCGCACCCTTACCAAGATTTTAGGAGTACAGAATTTATATTTCTCAGGTATGCATAACATTTGGGGGCTGGTCCAGAAGCCAGCATTTCCCTAAGTTTTGCCACAGAACATTTGTAAAGGTGATATTTTGGATTAGGCAGAGATCAAAAAGTGTTAACTTTGTACATGTCTTTTTTTATAGTTGGCTTTTTTATAGTTGCAGTTCTGAACAGGAAAAATAATCTTTTCTTTTCCTTTCCTTTCTTTCTTTCAGACTTTCTTTCCAATATTATTTTCCAAAATATGCTGTGAAACTTGTGCAATGATAAACTTGTTTTAAAACTGATTCTGTCAGTCAGTAAAGAGAGTAAAGAATTTTTAAAGTATCACTTTTGTGTTGACCCCCCAGGAACAGGACAAAAGCAGGAACAAAAGAGAAGAGATTATAAATCTATCTCTCAAGCTTGGCATATGTAGAAAGATAAGTTTGCCCTCTAGGCAGTTTTTTAATGGAGGAACAAAGACTGTCCAAAGAAAACATAAGCTCCCTGATTGACTTGGTTCCAAGATTTTAAAGATATCATTGTATTGAAAGTATGCTGGTGCATTCCAGCTGTCATTGCCAAAAGCGATATATGTTTCCCACATTTTGTGTTGTTATTAAGCTCATGGTTGTACTTAAAGATTGACAAATTTGAAATATTTGTGACTGTATTTCTGTGTATTTCCTAATATTCCTTCTTATCTGTTCTATTTATTATTATTTTTATAACAACAACAACTCTTTGCTCTTTTGAAACCAGGGCATAAATGGCTGAAAGGAATCATATCAATCTTGTAAAGCGCTGGAAGCCATGTCTTTGATATACATTTTAGATCCCCGGACAACAGATATTAAGCAGACTTCAATAGCAATACCAAATACATTTCTATAATGCTTCTCAGTGCACTTAAGCGCTTCCTAAGCAGTTTACAATGTGTAAGCTAATTGCCTCTAACAAGCTGGGTACTCATTTTAGTGACCTCGTAAGGATGCAAGCCTG
>NC_056522.1:135793906-135880390 GCF_019175285.1 Sceloporus undulatus
AAACCTGAGCCCCAAGCTGGTATTGAACTCACAACTTAGGTTTGTGATGTGGCTGCAGTACAGGCATTTAACCACTGTGCACAGACTGGTTTCTAATGTGCACCCCAACCTGCCTCCCCATCACATAACAGGCCCCCGTTTTTCCACTAGCAAACAAAACAAAACAAGATAGCTAGTGGAAACCGGGGGCCTGTATGTGATGGTGGAGGCAGGTATGAGGCACATTAGAAACAAGTCTGTGGCATGGTAGCAGAGAGACATGTAAACATCCTCCTGTTGAAGTGCAAATCGGAAACTAACCCAGGTCAGCACCCGCATAGAGGCCACAGCTTTGGCCCATTCTATCCTGCTCATCTGCTGAACCCTTCACAAGGTGCATTATCAGTATACTTTTGATTGTTTAATTTCTAACCATATTTCTGCACCAAAGTGGTAGTGAAGGCAACTACTGTAAACAATAAAACAAAATTCTAATGGAATGAATTAAAAACATGCATATAATGAAGAGATATCAGCATGCACTGATAGACCTAGGGCCATTCACATTACCTTTAATAACCTGGTTTTGAAATCGATTCTTCCACGTGAAGTTCATATTGGGCCCAATCTTTCACAATCCATGTCGAGGCTTGCACAAGGAAATGCCCTTAACGCAGGTTAGCGGGAATCAGGCTAAAATCTGTCTTTTCTCTCAAAACCGGGTCCCGTGAATATGAAATTGCCCTCGATAATGATCGGGGCAAATCAGGGAGGGATTAAGGTCAGAAGTCAGAGCATTCCCTCCCTCATCTGAGGGGAGGGGGAGGAGGAAAGAGCTGAAAGGAAAAAGGGGGATCTGGAGGCAAAAGGTGAGAGGAGGCTAAAAGGGGGTGACTGAGGGGTCAGTTCAGGGCAGTCAGGGGGCAGAGGAGGACAAGCCTCTGCTATCCATCAGGGACCATTTCCCTTTGATTTATTTTTAAAATTATTTTTGGCAAAATGTGCATGTTTTTTGGCAATACAATATATCTAGATAGATAGATAGATAGATAGATAGATAGAACGTGAGCAGGAGGGAGGTCAATACAGAGCAGGTTGGGGGGGGGCAGAGGAGCCAAGCTTCTGCTATCCATCAGGGACCATTTCCCTTTATTTATTTTTATTGGCAAAAATGCACATGTTTTTTGGCAATAGAAAAATACTATCTATCTGTCTATAGATAGAACGTAAGCAGGAGCAAGGGTCAATCAGGGCATCCAGGGCGCACAGCAAGCCTTTTCCCTTTGGAGTTATTTTTTTTAAAATATTTCTCTTCTATGCGCATATTTTTTCCTTTGGAATGACTGCTGCAATGGAATGAATGTTCAAATCGAATGTAATTTGCAACTTGGCAAATTGATACAGCTTTTGCTACTGTCTCTGAGGGGTAGCCTATTATTTCCTTTGGAATGACTGCTGCAATGCGAATGAATGTTACCAATCGAATGTAATGTTTCTCTTTCCAATTATGTAAATGGCAAATTGATACACTTTTGCTACTGCCTCTAAGGAATCAGGGGTAGCCTAGGAGAGGCAAAAAAAAAAAAATTGCATCCTTTTCTGGCATTCGAGGTGAGGAATTAATATTATTGTTTGTTATTACTATATTATTAACCTGGTGTATGAGGCATTCTGGGGGTGGAAAGGAGTGGGGATACAGGATGCATTAGCTTGCATTTTGGGGTTGAAAATGGGGCCAAGGGCAGATTATAACCTACAACACTGACCCAAATGCCCACAACACACACACACACACTAGAGGTTTTAAATTTGACAAGTGGTGCCTGGTCTTTTAAAAAAGGAGGGGTGGAAAGCACACTTCTGATGCCCCTATCAGTGCTGCAAACGTCACCTATGACCATCGCGGAACTAACTTGATTGACAGCCAGGCACCTTCACCTTAAACCCCAAATTCTCGAAGAGGGCATTTGTGTGTAAAATGCCCTGATTGGTACTCGGCACTGCTTCTGGAGAGATTCAGGAGGGGCCCCCCCGAATTTGCCCAGTTCCTTCCGGAGCAATGCCGCCAGTGTGAATGAGGCCCTACTTTAGTGCAGAAGTTGAACTGAAAACCAATTGTCTATATAAAATATTGTTATTGTCCATAGAAAAGGACAAAAAAAATGAAATTATCCTGGTCTCCCTTAGCTGTCATATTCCCATCAAATGCCTCTAGACTTAGGAAACGATCTTACACCTGGGTTGTTCATTTATGGTTATATGCCTTCATGCTAACTCTGATGAAGGGAGAACCTGTTGTACAATTTTCTTGGCAAGATTTTTCAGAGGAGGTTTGCCATAGTCTTCAGCTTAGACCGAGAGAGTGTGAGTTGCCCATGGTCATCCAGTGGGCTTCCATCACTGAATGTAGTTTTGCACCCTGGTCTTTTGGAATTTGTTGAACACACAAACCAGTAATACCAATTCAAACCATGCAGTTTTGTAAAGGAGAGTGGTTTCTCAAATATATTTCTTCTAAGTTGTGCAAAAGTGTATAGACTGTAAACGCACTAATTGTGTTGGTCCCTGGGAAAGCAATTAGCCAGTAAATCCATTGTGACAAGGGGTTACGTATAATAAAAAACCCAAGTCAGTAGACTTGCTGTACAATGCTGGACCAGGTGAATCTCCCAAAAATATTTGAAAGAACTCCCTCCCCGCTGAGACCACATTACATTGGTTCAAATGAAGTGCAAACGATGCAAAACATTTCTTTGCAATGACACCAAATGGATGAACAGCTTTGAGGCTGAATCAGGAGAGTATCATAATTACAACTGGAGTCTTCAATGGGAGCTTAACCCAATACACAATGATGTAATCTTAGTTCCTTATTATACTTTGACTGAAGAGCATCTCAGTCTTGTTGGGATTAAAACTGTAATATGGTTGCCCCATCTTATCCATGAGGTATGATTAGAACTAAAATGGGCCTTGGATGTAGATGGAAAGGAAAAGAGAGTTGGATGACAGCATGCAGGGGTGCAGACATCCAGTCTCTCAGTATTCTCATGCCTACTTTAAATAGCATGGAAACAAGATGAGATACCCATCACTCAGTGATATAGCACAAACAGAAATTTTCAGCATCACTTTCTAAAATTCCTCTTTCAAGGAGAATGAGAATCTGGCATGGTGGTTATCAGACATAGGTCATTCACCCAGGAGACCAAATTACACTTTCATAGATTGAAATAGATCAGTATGAGTCCTATGTTGGAAGAAGTGTGGATTATAATAAAATAAATAAAATAATAATAAATATATAATGCTACTAATCCGGAAGACCTGAAGATGGAATGCTTCTACCAGCCTCCCACGCTTGCTCAAAATCAGAGTATTGGAAACTACATCCCCGTATGGTATATCCATGAGGGTTTTTTAAAGCGTCTCTCTATCATCACAGCTTTTCAACTTGATAGAATCATAACCTTTTGCAAGGAGGCATTTACTATAAACTATCTCAGGGCAAAATGCTTTCCAGTGAGAGAAAAATGGTAACATTCTAGAAATAAAAAGTTTCTTAGGTTTGGTTTAGATTATTTTGAGAAGAATTATGTAAATTTAATAAGATACATGGGGCCTGATTTTTGTGATATTCCTTGAGAAACCATATGTGAACTATTTTAGTTACTTGTCTATATGCAGGTTTAGAACAAAAGGTTAATGTCTGTCTACTTGGCATTTAGCTTACATGCTCAGCTATTTTAATTATGTAAATGGAAGGGGAAGCACATTAGGTCCATTTAGCAATTAGCTTTGCAAATTCACTATGTCTGACTATGTACATGGAATTTATCAATGTTTGGTAGAATTTAATGATGAAAATTATTTTGTATTCTATTTTATTTTTATTGCCCTTTTCCCTGAAAATAAGACAATCCATAAAATAAGCCGTAGCAGGATTTCGTAACTTTTGCGCAATATAATCCATACCCCCAAAATTAGACATATGATAGGCCGGCGCGGAACAGAAGGGGGCAGGAGGGCATGGAAAGATTGGGGCCAGTGGTTTTCAAAGGAAATGGAGTTGCAAGAAATTCCAGGGATGGAATTCGTGTGTTGGAGAGTTATGACAATGTCCCGAGAAGACGACTTAACTATATTTGCATAAATGTAGATTGCTGTACCATCCCCTGAAAATAAGCCATAGTGTGTCTCTTGAGGAAAAAATAAATATAAGACAGTGTCTTACTTTCGGGGAAACGGTATATGCCACCTTTCTCATAGCAGTGTGCCAAGCATATATTCAGGTTATTCAGTTGTTATAGTACATTTAATTTTTGCAGTAGAGTCCTGAGATACATGTAAATTAGAATACGTTTGGTCAGTCATCTAACAGTTCCAGATGCCTTTTAGGCAGAGTGACAGTTGCCAAACATATCATGTTTCACCTGTGAAACTGGCTCTCAGTTTAATTTTGGGCTGATTTTAGCTCTTTTCCTGGAAGCAGTATTTCGGTGTTTTACAGTTTTCTTTGAGATCACGTGTGTTTTGACTAGAGTAAGAATGAATTATAAAGTAATGCATGCACAGAGGGTGAATCAGTTTTTGTTTTAAGATTGAAAAGGTACTGGCTTGAAATGGTAATTTTTATATGATAAAGATATATATTTTTTTCCTAACAGGGATTGCGATTTAATAGAATCAAAGAAATCCAACCTGGTGCATTCAGACGCCTTAAAAATCTAAATACATTGTAAGTTTTATGCTAACAGAACTTACTTTCTCTTTGCAAACCCTATTTAACCATTTATTATTCTCACCTCACCTAACAAGATTAACCTCATCAAGGCTACTGAGATTTTTCTGTTATTGTCAAGTAATTTTTACATTATTGTGTTTTCCTATGGACTGATATTTTTTATACTTATAATATTCTATAGTCTGCACAGTTCATTAACAAGTCTGATGTTGCGAGAACATTACATCTTGTTATGAAAAGGAGGGAAAAAAGGAATTTAGTATTACAATTGTTCCCCACATATTGGGGAGTTAGGGGCACAACCTCCTCTCCCCAAAATGGAACAACCACTTTTATTGAACAGAAAGAAATAATGTAAGAGCTATTTTTAACCCAAGAAGAGCATTTCCCTGGAATCTCTAGGTCCTCCATGCAACTCTGTAGTTAATTTCCATTGGAATTTCATTGAGGAACTAGAGATTTTCTAGAGAAACACATATTAATGAAATCCACGAATCATAAAATCCATGAAAATTCAAGAATGTGGGGGGGGGGTCAATATACTGCATATCATCAATCATAGCAGTTTGGGTTGCCAGGAGCAGCCTTTGGTGCCTACTGAATTCGACCACAATATGTATTAAATGTAAAACGTCAGTGATTTAACTGTCAGATGAGCTTGAGTATGAACTGCTGCTAAGTATCACATCAAGCTTTATTGAGTATTTTTTACAATAGGCTTCCATAACCTAGTGCCTTCAGATGTAATGGATGACAAAGCCAGAGTCCCTAACCAGCCTGGCTAGGTGGTCAGAGTTTAGGTGAGATGTCTGGGCCTTGCTGCCAGAGATGCTGGCTAAGCCTGCTGGTGCTTTAGAAAGAGAAACTCCCTGCTCCCGCTCCCGATGCCCCAACCTGTCATTCGCTGTTTTCTCACTCTTAAAACAGACATAGACACACATCACCTCACATTCAACCCCCTTTACTTTTTTACACAGGAAGCCTAAACTCCTCCTATAACTCAATCTGTGTGGATAATGAAATGAATCCTCCTTCTTTTGACAGACAGAGAGCTACTCTAGCTGGTGTCAGTGGCATCTCTGTGAGGGGTGGGGGGTGAGGACTGCACCAGGTGACACGCCAGAGGAGTGGTGACATCCGGTTGGCCCCTCCTCCCCCTTCAGTGCAGAGGGGCAAATGTATGCCCTTTCTTGGGGACACCTTGTGCCTGGGTGACACTCAAGCTAGTGATGCCACGGCTGGTGTTACTCTTATGGTTCTTGAGAAATTAAGCATGGAGAACAAAACCCCATCCAGCCTACTGTACCTTCACCATGGTTTGGCAGGACAGTGGGTGCAGGGAGAAAATTGATAGTGGTTGTGTGTCGGGGAGATACTAATGTACTTGTTTGGACGCAGGAGAGAACCCAAATAATGTCAACACTCTGGTCCATAGGTTGTTACATTGGCTCTAATAATATTAGAAGAGGGGGAAAAGCAAAGGAAATCATTCCATTCCAGTAAAAATAAAAATAAAATGTAAGTATAAATAAAATTCAGATTACAGTTCATGGAATCACTTTAAGCAGGTTCCACTTGTCTACAAACTTATAAGTGAAACTACTGGTATGCAATATTTTTTGTAATCTACTGTGGAAGATTTAGCAAATACGTTTTTCACTTAATTTTCAGACTTCTAAACAACAATCACATTAAAAGAATACCACTGGACAATTTGAAGACCTTGAGATCTAAAATATCTGTAAGTTGAAACATTGGTAAAGAGGGGTGGATAGAGGAATGTTCTAATTTCTGTGGAAAAGCTATTTTTTCATTTACAAATACAATGTGGAGGAAAAGTGGGTGGAGCTTATTGATAGCATTTATTACTATCATAATGCTCACTTCAGCTCATCCAAGACTGAACATGAAGTACCATACGTATAAAATTAAGAATAACTTTAAAGGGACTTCTAAATATATTTAAGAATAGATTGTCAAAGCACCATAAGGCTTAAGATATTGGCAACCAACACATATGAGCTTACCATACAGTGTCTTTAATTTTAATTATGTTCATTTGACGTTCACATCAAAATCATATTATTAAACGGTATTTCCAAGGTGTGTTTATGATCTTTCAATCACTGACATGGGTGAGAAGCTGAATTTCCACCAGTGACAATATTGTATATGGAAAGACTAGAAAAAATAGTGAATACTTTTGGGAGTCCAAAGGAGAATGGGGTAACTCCAGTTACTACCATAGCTGCATCATAAAATGCTATGCCAAATTTCCAAGAATTCTATCCTATTGATAATGAACGTGGAACAGGTGTGATTCTCTGGCACCAGGAAAATAGGTTCTAGCATCCTTATCAAAATGATGACAAAATATTGGCAGCTGTCAATAGAATCAAGAGTTCGAAGAGACCACAAGGGCCATCCATCCAACACTTTTCAGAAAACAAGCTTGCTCCATCTTCAATAGGACATCCTTTCAAATATTTAAACATGGTTATCATGTCACGCTTAGCCTTTCTTCCCAGTAGAATAAGAAGTGTTATTTTGTTTTCAGAAGTATGAGTAGATAGCTTTGCTTAAGTTTGGCAGTTTAAGGATATAAAGCGGCTGGAACAAACTGGAAATAAAGCTGCCTGTTAGCAACTTTCTTGTAAGCTGTGGTACCTGGGGTAAGCTTTTGTATCTTTGGGGAGGTCTCCACACATTTCACACCTGAGTTCCTCAGGATGTGTAAAACTCTAACATTTATCTGCTGCTGATGCGGTTGCTATCCAACTCCCTGCCTCTTGACCCAGTAGATACCGCTGGATGGCCATCAAAAGGTCTCCCCACAAGTGGGCAGTGAAAGAACACACACCTCACCACTGATGCTCAAGTCACAGCCATGTGCCCCTATTGCCCAGTTCTGCCACCCTGGCAAATATTAAAACAGGTTTGCATCCACTTCCCTAATCTGCTCTCAGTTGATCATCATGAATTTGTAAAACACAGCCAACTCTGCTCCCACCTTACTTCATCCCTTTTCCAAAGCAGAAGCATCAGCACAACACGCCAGCCAAACATCACCCCTCAGCTCACTGCTAGGCCTTTGCTTCTGTGCATCGATTGCTGCTTGGCCTTCTCCCTGAAGCATTGATCTCCTCAGCCTTCTCCATTGATTGTCCCCATCCAAAGATGAGGTCACAAGGTGGGCTTATTAGCTGTCTTTGCTTCAGCACCTCTCAGCCTGACACATAGCACCATGCAAAGGTGGTTTTGCTGTCCTCCATTTCAAGGCCAGCCTCTCCCGCAGCCACAGTATATTGCAGGTTTAGGCTGAATTTTAGTTTCAGTAGTTCCTGCTAGATGGTTCATGCTTAAACGAAGTTCAAGGACATAGAGACAACTGGGAAAAGAAAGGAGAAAAATGTTCTCCTGTCAACTTTCTGTCAACTGCAAGTATACCTGTTCTCACATTCTACTAGGGTGGGAAAGAGGTCATAACTGCACAGTTCAGTGACTTTTGTTTGGTTCTGCTCAATCCTATAATCTACATTTCAGTTCCTCACCTGGATGTGTTTCACTCCAGCCCAGAGGAATAGCGGTGAGTTGGCATGGGTTAGGCTGAGTAGAATTTGTTGTTTAAGGTCCCAGTTCTATCATTTGCCATGGGACATATGGAACCCATAATCGAAAGGGCTGTAATGATTTCCTTTATTGTAACCATTACAGGCACATTTGCTCTTCACCTTTCGGGCAGGCTTCACATCTTGTGTAGACTATCTCTCTGCATGAAATTCCAACAATAAAGCTTATCTTATAGAAGTGATGGTTCTCAATTTTTGATATCTCGGTGAGATCTGAAACTGCAGCCTTTCAGTTCAGAACAAGCAACACTATTGCGGCTTCATTATCTTGCTAGTGGGGACGACCAAGTACTCCATCAACCTGGACTCCCATTTGCCTTCTTCTAGGGAACCAAGTTTGAAGTTGGTTTATAACCCAAGTTTTTTTAGAAGAGCAACAAGCCAGGGTTCAGGCTTAGACTTAACGTGTCTCCCCCGGATAAATGTCTGGTTGCTTTTGCTGCTGTCATTTGTGGAGGAACCAAGGTGCAGTGATGGGGCACTGTGTGGACTTTCTGCTCCTTGCTGATAAGCAGAATTCTTAACAATTTTTGGCTTAGTGTTTTTTCTGCACATCACCAATGTGAGTATTAAAAATTCTATCTTAGTAAGTTGGCCTGATAAGCTAATACTTTGTGGCTCAACAATATTTGCCTTGGCCAACATACTTCGACTGTGCAAGAATTGCCTTCTATGACAATAAGGCTTTTTTGGAGGGGGAATCAGGTTACACATTGAGATTAATCCATTAGAGGGCCCTTGCCTGTATTTAGGAGCTTGCTTTATCTCTTATTTTCTCAGAGTCCATGTGAAGTGAGATAGAAATCAGCATCAGCATTAGTGGATCTTTGTAGAAGTGATATGGTCAGAATGACTATGGCTGAACTTCCTACACATTCTTCAGATGGCTCAGTGCAAGAGCCAGATCCCACCTCTTGGCAATCTAATGAGGCCGGTAAGGACAAAGTAATGACAGGGTCTCTCTGGGTAAGCCTCTAGAATCATATTTTCAGAATGGCTCATGCCAAAATCTAAAGGGTACCATCAAAAACAAGTGGGTCAGTGGTAAAACAGTAAGTTATAATTAGAACAGCAGTGGAAAAGATCAAAAGCTAGGCTCATTTATATACTACAAAATGGATTGACAAACTGAGCATTTTAAATTGACACAGAAAGGCTGACAGTGTAGATTGTAATTGGCAAGAGTGCCATTAGTTTACATTGGCATACAGTATACTGTATATACTCATCTTTAAGTCTAGAAATTTTTAGTCCTAAAATTTCCCCCAAAACCTAGATTGACTTAACTCTTATAAAAAGGGAACCATCCCCTGATTAAGGCAAGAGTTCAATCTGTCCTGGAAGCACTGACCTTCCTCTAACTCTCTTCCATCCAGCCCTAGTGTGGCCAACAGTTATGCCCGCCATAATTTTGTAGGTTCTTTGGCATTGTTTCCTTGCTCATCATTTAGGTCCTTTTTGCATGAACCTAATTTTACCCTCGACTTATCCATGGGTCATATCAAAATCCATAATTTTGCACCCCAAACCTGCCCTCACTGTAACATGAGGTCGACTTATAGTCGAGTATATACGCTAGTCCATTATAGAAACAAGGAATTTGGGGAGGGGGTGATAAAAGAACATCACAGCTATCACGGTCTACTCTACATTGGAGGTTGAATAGAAGAGAAGGCTTAATAGGACTGCCAAAGAAGCAGAAGTTGAGAATAGAGCTAGTAGGGCTTAAGAAATCCAGAAAATGCAGAGTGATGAGAAAGATTTGTTAGTGTGGCTGAGATCCGGCCTCTAACTCTAGAGAAGAGCAAAAATAAACAATAGTAAATTTTGAAGAGGAAGAACCATAATTGAATAAGAGTGGATTTGAAGTGAGAGTCGAAGGAAGCGGGTGGGGTGGCAGTACTTCATTTCTAAGCACCCAGTGATATCTGCTTGAGAACAACTTTAGTCCAGAAAATGAGTTGAAAGATGTTGCTTGCACTCTTTGGACAGGCTGCTCAACTGATTTCACTTTCTTTGGCAAGAGGCTAAGGTTACATAGCCATTTAAAGCTGAACAATACAGAGTATTCCATATGTTAAGCATATACGTACATACATTAAGATTACAATTAGAGATTAAATAATTTGCTGGTTAGAGTGTTATGTAAGTGCTAAAAGTGTAATTAAATGTCTAGTGCTTATCTGGAAATGATTCCAAGGTTTTTTCTTAGATTATATCTATTATATAAACACTTTTATGTGAGACATTTATTTTTACAAAATGTTTACTGGACCTGGCATTTCAGAAAAACGTTTGTTTTAACCTCATCCTTTCCTTGTTTGGTTATATAAGGAACTTTGCATTTGAGCAGAATTTATAGGCAGGGCATCTATACGATTTTTTGTGTACACTTTTCCAGAAGAGAAAAAAAGATTTCAATACCTCTGTGCTGTATTTACCCAGTCACTGTAGAATGCCAATCTTAGTCTCCCTCATAACATGGGATTAATAATTAGGAAATGTGACAGATCTTTTCATTACATGAATACAGGATAGACTTAGTATTTTAATATCAAATATGGTAGACCTCTGGACCGTGGGCTGCATCTCTGCAGATCTGAGCACCTGCAGGCAGCAAGCTCTGTTTCCCCAATGCACACATGCAAATGTGGCATGATAGCAGGCATGCACATGCACACTTGCCTTTAGGGAGAACAAGACTTGAATTCCTGCACTTTTTTCTGTCTGTGGGGGCAAAGTCCGGAACAGATTCCCCTGCAGATACGGAGTCAACTGTAGTTAATGGGGGAGTATTCGCAGTCATACTTTAAAATAGAGATGTTTTAAATTGATAATTGGAGATAAAATAATTTGTAGATTTCTGTATGTGGTCAGTCATACAACCCCCCCCCCTTTAAAAGTGTATGAAGCAAGTATGAGGAAACAAAACAACAACACCCTTTTCATACCAGGAAACACCTTTTTGATGTGCGTAGTATGTATGTTCATTTAACTTTTTGTATGTCTCCATTTGTTAAATGATGAAAAATAAACTGGCATTAACAAAAACCTGTTACAATTGCTCTTGGATATGTTTGGTCATAGATTTTTTTAGTCTTTCAGTGCTAATGTTTGTGGTCATATACTAATGTTTAGCAAGTGCTTTGCACAAAACTATGGTGAAGTTGTAGTTGTTATATTTATCAGGCTGCAACAACTCATTCATGACAGAATTTTGCCATACTGCACCGAGTAATGCTTACTTTGTTGAATAGCTTTCTTTAACCTTCAGAGATACATTGTCTAAATCGGGGTGCTTCAGTGAAAGTAGCATCATCTATATTTAGGTTGTGCATTTATTTAGATATATCATTTTTATCCGCTAATATTGTTGAGAACAGAGAGGACAGTTTCAGGTATAATACAGTCCTACACATGGAATAACAGTACAAACATTTTTGCAGTGGATCAACCTAATGATGATAATAATGACCTACTCTTAAGTAGTTATCCCCACCATAGTCCTCTAAAGGACATGATTCTTTCTGTATTTCTGTTCTGTAAGTACAGATGAGCAAGATTGCAATAGAAATGAAAGCCATTTTGAAGTATCATTTAAATTCCTTCACAGTTTCTGTTGGATCCTAGAAGCCATGCAACACATGTAACAAGTGTTATTTGTTGTTTTATACATGTCTTGTTTGTTGCTTTCTAATGGTATTTGGAATACTGTCCTCATGTGTCACTTAATTCTTCCCCACATTAATGTAGCTGTTGTTTGTGTAACTAATATTCTGATTGTTTCTTGTTTTCAGCTATTTGTACAAGAATGAAATCCAGTCAATTGACAGGCAAGCATTTAAGGACTTGCCTCTCTAGAACAACTGTAAGTGCCTTTTCTCTCTGTGCTGTCATCTGCTGGGTTGCCTCAGAGGAAAAGGGCACGTTTTGTTCACATTTCTTGCTTGCATGCTTTGCATGTCTGCACAGAAGGGTCTTTAGTCCATGTGGCTGCAGGTCATTGGCACCCAGGAAACTGTTTTGTCAGACTCTTTCCGCTTTCTACCTATCTATTTCAAATATCAATCCACATTCAGTCATTTTCAAGGACAACACAATTAAATGACCAACATTAATACAGGGGTATAGCCAACATGGAGATTGTGCTCATGCAGTTGAAAAATTCATTGTAAGTTAAGTCCATGTCCCCTGCCTCTGGATTTGGTTTTCAGGAAGGAAAGGGAGAAAGTTCTAAGACTTTGCCATTATCATTTAGGATCAGGATTGCAATTTCTAATACTATGAGTTTTTATTGGAGTAAGCCAATACTTTTGCCTCAGAAATGTCCACCTGAGCTGCAATTTGTCGTGGCAGCTCTTGGCACTTTTTTATATGAAAAAATCCTCACATTCAGATTAGCTTTTAGTGAAAAACTATCTGAATTTTAAACTTACTTCTGCTATAGACACAGGCTCTAATATATTATACTATGCCATCAAAACAACTGGCTTTGTGCCAAAGTTGTCAGGGGAATTTTGAAGTGCTGCAATTGAAACATTGGGTCTGCATTCACTGTAACACTACCAGCTATTACTGTAACACATTACTTCCTATGTGTTATAGCCACCCAAAAATATACTCCACAGGATTCCCAACCTTCTGAACAGATTCTAAGAATCCAGGTTGCTGCAAGGGGGGAGTTAGCCTATTTGTGCTAATTCCATGAGTGATAGGACACTGTTGAAACCTGTAAGAGTTTACATCCAGCTGCAGAAATAATTAGGTTGACACCACATTAACTCTGATGGCTTGGTGCTATGGAACTCTGAGAATTGTTGTTTGTTATGGTACCAGAGCACTCTAACAGAAAAGGTTAAATACTCCCCAAACTACAATCCCAGAATTCCATACCATTCAGCTAGGCTGTTAAAGTAGTGTCAAACTGGATTATTTCTACAGTACATACATATGCAGCCTAAATCTACTTATTAGACCAAGCCAGATAGACCAATTTGATTAAAATATTTACCTAAGTGTTGCTTTACACTAAGGAAATTGGAGCAATTGGGACTAAAAAACTGGAATTAAGGTCTGCATATTAATTGTATCCATGCCTAATCCTGTTACAACTTTTATATTGAAACAATATTAAATTTGGTCAGAAAAAACAGCCATCTAATAGTCTGAGGCATGCTGTTTCTGATCTGAAGGCTCTGTTAGCTATTGTAATCGTTAACCCTGCATAGATATATAGCCTTTCAAAATTCTCTTTAAATTGATTTGATATAGAGACATTTATCTGGTTCATTGTGCTAAATAGTAGAATTCTTAAAACACGTACAGTGGTAACCTCGGGATACGAAATACCCAGGTTAGAAATTTTGGGATACGAAAAAATCCCATAGGGAATTATTGTTTTCCGGGTTACTAATGTTTTTTCGGGTTACGAAAAAACTTTGGTGCTTTTTTTGTTTTTTTTCGGCTTTTCGCAACGGAATCGCGGCTTTTCTCTTTCCCCATTAGCGCCTATGGGCAATTCGGCTTACGAAGGCTTTTCGGTTACGAAAGCGGCCGCGTTTACGAATTAATTTCGTAACCCGAGGCACACTGTAATGTGTTTACAGCACTGGTGAATCTTAGAGTTCACTGTAACAAAGCTGTATAACTGGTTTATTGTTTGGCATTTTTCCAAACCTGACTTCTGACTTACTGTTATTTTTTAAAGTAGGATTGAGAAACCTGGTTTTTGGAACCAGCCCAGGATCCAGTGTGGTACAAACTTTTGGTTGTACTTTTTTCATGCTTCTGTATATGAGATATACAATACTTTTTCTTAAATAAGGACACATCCAATACTTGTAGTCTCCATTACAGACATGCTAAATGTAGCTTCCATTGAGCAGAGCTCACAGAGTGTACAAGAAGCCTCTACCCAGATGTTGGAACTGCCACTTCATGGCAGCTTTATTTTCCTCTTTAATTTTTTTAAAGCCTACCTCCTACATTAACTATACCATGGGATTAAATAGGGTACTAGGATTAAATAGAGGTGAAATTCTGGCTAAAAATACTTGGTTTGGCAACAAAAAGCCAGGAACCATACTTTTTCACAATACTAAGCAAGCATTTTAGCTTGTCATCCAAACAGAATGAACCAAGAGTGAGCAAAGGACTGCATGCACCAGCATTTACCTTTCATGTTAAGAAAACAAGTATCCTGGCCTCTCCCATACATATCTGGGAGACCCTCCTCCATACATATGGTTCTTCTAGCATTTTTCAGCAGTGCTGCAGTAGAATTTTATTATCATTGCACAAGGAAAAAGTTTTGCTGTAAATTGAAGATGAAATTTAAATTAACACATTGTGCGTATGCTGCCAACATCAGTTATACAGGTGATAAGCACTTAGCATGACTTGAGATCATCAGCTTCACTCTATATATTTTTATTATTTAGACTTGATATGAATCCCAGATACTTAATACTGATAAGAACAGTTTTATGTCATAGATATAAAGTGTGAAACGGTGAATGAAGCATCAGCAATGAATGCTAAAGATCTTGTAAAATTGAAAAAAAATCCCAGGATTCCATAGGATGGAGGTACAGCACTTGAAGTGGTGTCAAACTGCATTATTTCTACAATGAAGATGCACCCATAGACACATCGTAAGCTGCTAAAAGTATCAGAAAGATATTCCACCTTTGCTAGTATGAATGGCTTCTCCCTTGGTCATATAGGATATCCTCCTCCAGTCTTAAATGGAGTTTCTGATATGCTTCCAGACAGAGTCCCCTAAAATATATCAAAAGGCAGAAAGCAGTTGTGGATGGGGAAGTATTAAAAGTAGCTTTTGGTGCCTGTTCAGGATACAGCCAAGAAAACAAGGAAAATACAAGTTCCCAATGTGAGTTTGGAGGAAGAGCTGGGGAAGGGGCCAAAGCTGCATAGTTGTAGGCAGAGGAGGATCTAGCATGATTCCAAAATCCATTCTCTTGGCACATACACGCATAGTGTTCTACGGGTGTTTGTAATATTGGCAGGACTTATTCTCCTATACACCAAACTCATGTTATTTCAGTTTTTAAAGGCCTATATTTATTTGTTTGCACCTGTGTCCTGTTTTCATAACAATGGGAAAAATCTGTACTGACATGAATCACGAATTCTTCCATTTCCCTTGGGTTTCTTGTGTGTTGTTGCCTGGAATTGTCTGTTTTAGATTTTAGGTCTTGTCATTTTGTTGAGTTCTATATGAACAAAGCTGCTGTGCAAAAAAGAGTAACCTAGCAATGAATCTTTTCATTCACCTTTCTTTTGACAAGAAAAGAAACAAAATTACATTCTGAAAAAAAAACCCTAGTAGGATTGACCAGAACAAATTACAGTTGCCCCTGTTTCTGCAGACTTGAAGTCTGCATCCCTCACCTGTTAGCGGGTGACAAACAGAGGGGGACAAAATGGGGCATGAATATAAGCTTGATTATAAGCAATTTTACATCACAGGGGCATCCAGAATGGATCCCCCATAAAAACGGAGGGGCAACTGTAATGCCAAAACAGTTGTGTTGTTGTTGTTGCTGTTGTTTTCTTTTTACAGATATAGTATAACGGAGCTTTATTAGCATGCTTCTATTGTATTTAAGGTACAGTGGATCCTTGTTATACGCTGGGGTTTGGTTCCAAGATCCCCCGTGTATAACAAAATCCGTGTATGCTCAAGTCTCATTAAGTATAATGACATAGCAAAATGGTGGCCCTAATAAAAAATGGAACATCAAGGTAAATTTATACTTTTTTGGAACATTTTCAAACCGTGTATGCTTAAATCCGTGTATAAAAAATCCGTGTATAAGAAGGGCCGACTGTACACATCCCCTTGGAAGACTGTGATCTTGAAAGATGGCTGATCAATGGAATATATAAATAAATATGTTTGGGTTCAAGCAGAACTGCAATGCCAACAGCATACCCTCCAATTGACTGACAGGGACAGTCCCGATTAATCTTCTGTTGTCCCAGTTTTCCAGATTCTTTTAAATGGTTCCACTTTTCCTCTCCTTCTCCCATTTCCTCTTTGTCCTCAGCTTATTGCAACTGCTGCAAACTGAGCTCAAAGTGCAAAACTAATTTGCATTCAGTTAGCTCATTGAGGGGAGAGGAAAGTAGGGTGTGGAATCTTGCCCTTCCCAGTAGGCAGTGGCAAAAGCAAATTGCTGCAGCCTGTCCTAGTTTGTTGTTAAGTTCTTCCTCATTAATAACGTTTCCCAGTTTGACCACCCTCTGATGTTGCTTGGCTACACATGTCCTAGTTTTCATCTGTGAAACGTTGGAAGGTATGCAACAGAATACCTTACTGTAGTGCAGGAATGGGGAATGTATGGCTGCCCAGATGTTGTTTAACTCCATCTCCCATCAGTTCTAGCCAACATAGCCAATGGGCAGGTATAGTGCTGAATTGTAGATCAATTGTATCTGAGCCTAATATACCTCATCCTTGCTGTTGTGTAAAATCTGTAAGTCTGTGGCAGTCTGAATAAGCTGTATTTATGTAGAAACTGGCGAAACAGTTTATTATTGGGGAAACAAGTAATTCTATAGCCAGTGCAATTGGGAAAAGTGATAAACAAGCAAGGGGACTTTTATACTGTTCCAAATGCAAGGAAGTTCCCTGAAAGCAGCTATACCAGTCAGTCTCTTGAGCCAAAGTCAGGATTGAATTTCATTAACTCCTAAAAGACAGGGGCTTGGGGGCCCGTTACAAACGGGCACTTTAGTACGCGCTCCATGCGTGCTAGGATTAAAAAGGGGCATCCTTTCCAGATGCCCGTAAGCCTAGGACGCGCGGAGCGTGCACAAAATGGCAGTGGGCGTTCCACACGGCCGCCGCCATGAGGATGTCACGACCGCGCCGCCTCTATACGGGGAGGCGTGGACA
The DNA here is from genome assembly GCF_019175285.1 of Sceloporus undulatus. Taxonomy (NCBI): domain Eukaryota; kingdom Metazoa; phylum Chordata; class Lepidosauria; order Squamata; family Phrynosomatidae; genus Sceloporus; species Sceloporus undulatus. Next base: position 135,811,182 of record NC_056522.1, read on the forward strand.
TGACGTCCTCGTTCCGCGCCAGGGCGCTTAGTGCGCCCTTAGCGCGGAGCAGGAAGGAGCTCCGTTTCGGAGCTCCTTCCTGGTTTGGTCCGCTGGGTGCAGCCTTCACACAGCTGCGCCCAGCGGACCAAAGGAGAAATGGGCGCAAGCGGCCCAGCGGACCTCCCCGCCGCCGCAGAGTGTCCTTGGGACTTGAAGCTCCAGGGGCATCCCTTTTCAGGCTGCAGGGAAGCGGTGTTTTGCCGCTTCCCTGCTGCCTGAAAAGCGGCGGATCGGGGCCTCAGGGGCTGCCATTTTGGCCACTGAGGCCCCGATACACCAGGGAAAGGGGCGGGTACAGCCCGCCCCAAATGGGCGGTCTGTAACCTGCCTAAATGTATGAAATTCTTCCCTAGATAATATTAAAATCTGAGAACAATTCCAGGCTTTCTTCTATCAAACATCCTTTCTATATGCTCCCCACCACACCTACCACAGTTCTGATTGTAAAGTAAAGCCCTACTTCATTCAATTAAGGCAAGAAGAGGGCTAAATGGTTTGAGTAAATTATCAGAATACATGTAGTAGTAGGATGGAGTATTTTAAAAATAGAGCAGATACAGTTTGAATCTCTTTTATCTGAAAAACTTGGGACAAGAAGTGTTTTTGAGTTTGGATTTATTTATTTTGTTTTGTTTCATTTATTGGATTTTGGAATACCTATATGACTCAGAAGGAGGAGGAGTAAAGAGAAGAGGAAGGAACTTCAGCCATCGAAAATATGTGGATGACACCATAGTGCTAGTGCAAAACATCATAGACTTTCGAAGAAGAAAGTGCAAAGACAGGATTACTGCTGAATATAAACAAAAATATTACCATGGAGAATCTACATAAATTCAGCCTAGACAATGAGGAAGTTGAAATAGTCAAAAAGTGCCTGTAGCTTGGATCAACATTGATTAGAACAGAGATTGCAGTGAAGAAATAAGAAGAGGAATGAGAGAATAAGCCATGAAAGAATTAAATAAGATCCTAACATATAAAGATATAAAACAGAGCACTAACATTGGAATTGTCATTGTATTCCCTATGACCTTACATGGATGTCAGTGCTGGACAGTGAAGAAAGCCAACAAAAATCAACTCATTTGAGATACAGTGCTGGAGAAGAGTGCTGAGGATACCATGGTAAACTAAAAAGAGAAACAAATGGGTCCTTGAATAGGTCAAGCTTGAATACTCCCCAAGCCAAGACGATGAAACTGAGGCTGTCGTATTTTGGCCACATCATGGGAAGGCACAACTCATTAGAAAAGACAATAATGCTTGGCAAGGTGGAAGGCAGCAGAAAGAGAGGAAGACTGCACACCAGATGGATTGACTCAATCAAGGAAGTAATGGGCTTGAGTTTGAAGGACCTGAGCAGAGCAGTGGAGGACAGGGACTCATGGGTGGGTTACAGACCGCCCATTTGGGGTGGTCTGGCCCCGCCCCTTCCCGCCGGAGGGGGCCTCAGTGGGGAGAACGGGCAGCCGCTGAGGCCCCGCTCCGCGCTTTAGGCTGGTGGGAAGCGGCAAAAGGCCGCTTCCCCGCACGCCTGAAAAAGTGGATTCCCTGGGGCTTCAAGCCCCAAGGACACCACGCGTGGCGGGGAGCAGAGAAAGGGGCGCTTGGCCCCTTTCTCGTTAGTCCGCTGCGCAGCCGTCTGAAGGCGCCCCAGCGGGAGCTAAACCCGAAGGAGGCTCCGAAAGGAGCTCCTCCTGTCCATGTCCAGGGCGCACTAAGCGCCCTGGCACGGAGTACTATTTATGGACGCGCCGCCCGTTTCTAAGGCGGGTGGCCATGACTACCACAGGCGTGCGGCCGTGCGGAAGGGCCTGCGTTTTTTATTGCGTGTTGTCTGCACTGGGTTAGGGCGGTGCGGAGCACCGCCTTCGTTAACCTAGTGGCGTGACGATACGACTTACGGCGGTCTTGTAACCGTGCTTAGAGGCATTTCATCACTGTGCTTTGCTGAGTCAGGGCTGCTTTCTCAAGGGGCTAACCAATTAATTAATTTTGGAAATCCATTCTAATGGCTAGTAAGGTATTTTGGTATGGTCCATGCCTAGACTTAAATTCTTTATGTTTCATATAGCGCTCTTATTACTATAGCTCAGGTATTTTATACGATACTTCTAAATCTTACTTCTAAACCCTGTGACAATGTTTGTGTGCATCGTACCATGGAAAGCATTTATGTGTCACTATCGTACCTCTATATAGAAAACTTTGTATTCTCGGATAAGGGGACTCAGTCTTGTTGTTGTTATTTTTGTTGCTGTTGTTGGGCTACAAGTATTTCTGACTTATGGCGACTCTAAGGCAAACTATCCAAGTTTCTTGTCAAGTTTCTTCGGTGGTTTGCCATTCCATCCTCTGGGCTGAGAGAATTGTGATTTGCCCTTATCACCTGAGATCGTTTTTTTTACTCAGCTGGGATTTGAAACTGGTTGCAATCCTGTCCAGTTGCTCAACCCCTCACCAGGGATCAACTAACACACACACACACACCACCCACACACATGGGCCCTTTCCTTATGTGGGGAACTGTTCGGATTCCCCCCCATAGGGTATTCCAAGTATGTGAGCCCCATTTCTAAAAAGATTGGGGTTGTTGTGCCCGTAGATAGTGCCCCTAGGCGCCGCACCTTACCTTCTGGAGTGCGTAGTGTTCTCCAGTTGCGGTTTTCATGTATTGCTGAAAGCCATGTAAGTCTGCGTGCCACATATAACGTGGTTCATTTGTTATATTTATATATTCTTTGGGGTGGGAAAGTCTAATTTTTAAACATTTTATGAATGTGGATGGAGCATTATATATTTTCCCATGATCGAACTATTTGCAACAGGAATGTATTTTTCTTTTATTCAAATTGTACAAGTATTCGGCATAACATTCTTTACTTGGTGCAGAGATGCTAAGCAAATAAAATTAACCTATTCATTTGTTGTAAATGTTCTGAAAATAATATACTTGTGTTTATTGATTTGCCTGAGGTAGCAAGTTTTTGGCTTGTATCTATAGGAGTTTATGAACTAACTGTCTACGATTTAGAGCAGCGAAATATTGTGGACTTAAGTTAAATGTGGAGTGTGAAGAGATATTTTTTGATGGCTGCTTTGATTTAAAATTGTTATGGGTAGAAGTTTGGAGATTGGTACTATTCCATGACTGTTGAGCAGTTGATCAGTTAGCAGTCTCAAAATGAACACTGACTTGCCTATGGGATATTGGTTAGGAAGATTATTTTGGCTTGGTTTGCAGAATATTGGTTAAAAAACAACCAACACCTTTATAATACCGTATATAAGAAGGAAGGCGTGAGGAAGACAGACCGGAGGATGTGTGTATTGTGACACTTGGTAATATTTGATAAATAGTTACTGGTTTGTTGCTGTTGCTGTTGTGCTTCAAAGTCTTTTTCTAACTTATGGCGAACCTAAGGCACCCTATTGTTGGGTTTTCTCTGCAAAGATTGTTCAGAGGATGGTTGGCCATTGCTTCACCTGAGGCTGCGAGGTGTGATTTGCCCAAGGTCACCCAGTGGGTTTCCCTGGCACAGACTAATAAGGTGTCAAAATGTCTTTAAAGTATGATTTCACAACATTTCTGCAAGATCCAGCTATTTGTAGTGAAATTTGTGTGCATGTGTGAATGCTAATAAATAACTCCAGATATCGCTTCTTTATTAAAACAGGTAATAGTTTAAATAATGCTTATGTATATTAAGTAATCCTGTGAAATCCCATTTCTGTACTATTTCATCCCCACCGTCCTACATTGACTGATTGGTTATATAACTTTTTTGTGTGAGATTTTTTAGCTTTATCCTCTTGATTTTTTTTTGCTCTGTTGATGTCTGTTTTTCATTTTGCTTGCACTGACCTTTAATAATAATAAAGGGGAATAAGAATTAGGTATGTATAAGCAAAACAGTCTTCTGGCAGTTGCAGACCTTTTGTTAGTCACAGGGAAACAGTGAAAGGCGGTTTATGTTTACCATTAGATGCTCGAGTAACTGGGGAGGTGGAGTGGTACAGCTGCATCTCATATCCATCCATTTTTACTTGTTGTTTTTTTCTCTTTCCCTCTCCATGCTCTGTACTCCAAGTAGCAGAAAATTGAACAGAGGAGAAACTTCCCATTGTTTACTTCCTCTGTAAAATATTTTGTTATTGTGCACCTAAGTCATTTGCAACATAGGTTGTAGTGCTTTGATTGTTGGGTGCTCTGCAGGCCAGCATTCATCCCTGTCAGCCATGGAATCCCATTGTGTGATCTGGGAAGTCATTACTCTGCAGCCTCAGAGGAGACAAAGTAACCCACTTCTGAAGAAACTTGCCAAGAAAACCCTGTTATTGATTGCCATGTGTTCATAAACACTGAAGGCGCGCCAAGCCGCAGCAACAACAAGATGAACCTAACTGGGGTTTTCTTGTCAATTTGTTCTTTTGAGAACTGAGAGAATGTGACTTGCCTAAGGTCACCCAGTGTTTCCATGGTCGAATGGGATTGAACCTGGGCTCATAAGTCATAGTCATAGTTCTGTTATGGGCTAAGATATCAAAAATCAACTGCGAAATAATTGTTTGGGGAAATATTTGCAGAATGGTCAGTGTATACCCAGCCACAGTTATTCGTGAACGTACATTTTTGGTCATTTCAGAAAAAAACCAAACACAAAACACATGACAAGTTCAAGTAATCACCATGTAAAACCAACAAACTGCAATATGTGTTGAGCAATAACTCTTATCTATTGGTCATTTTGGCACAAATTACAAAATATTGCATGTTTTTTGTAAAATCTCAGTTTTGGCTATATAGTTGGCCCTCTGTATCCATAGATTCTTTATTTCACTGTATTCAACCATCCACAGCCTGAAAAATATTCCAAAAAGCAAATTTGATTTTGACATTTAATATGGGATTTTACTACCCATGTATTTAAACTGTTACTAAGCAGAGACTTGAGCTTTGATGACATGTTTTTACCAGCCAGACTCTCAGTGAAAAGCACAAATTCCCCAAGTGGGATATGGAACTTTGTTGTTGTGTGCCTTCAAGTCTTTCTGACTTATGGTGACTCAAGGACACCTATTGTGGGGTTTCCTGGGGCTGTGGTGTGTATTGCTCGTCCAAGTTCACCCAGTGGTTTTCCATGGTTGGTGGGGAATTAGACCTGATCTCCAGAGTCTAGTCAAATGCTCAAACCACTTACCACGCTGGCTCTCACATGGAACTGCTGCTCCAAAAATGTGTTCTCTGTGGCTTTGGGGGGGGGGGCAGAGCATTGCCAATGAGCAACCTTCCTGGGACCCACAGGCTGGAATGTGCTAGTATAGCTTCCAGTCTTTTTAGACTTCATTGCTGGCAGGTAGAACATGGAGGAAGCCAAGTTTTTTTGGTTTGTTTTCTTTTTCCATCCAAGGCATGTGTGTTTTTGACTTCTGAAAACTGTTGTCCCAGCCTTGGCTGCTAATGCTGGTTCATGCACAAAGAAGACTGTGGAAAGCAGTGCTGAACTACATACACTGATTCACCAGTGACAGAGATATCAAACCATATGAGCTCCCCTGCTCTGTCTTACACATGTGTGATATTGCTACCTCTTTCTTCAACAATGCCCGCCACAAAACTGGAGACTGTTGTAAATGTGCAGCAGCTGAGCAACAGAGGAAATTGTTGGCAAGTGGGAGGGACAGAAAGGCCTTCCTGGAACAATGCTTCAGCTAGCAGTGGTGCAGAAGCTAACTTTGAGAAATGCTGCTTAATATTAACCTTCCCCCACCAAAACACAGAGTTGCTGCTGCCCGTTGGCTTGTAAATTTCTATTGCATAGCTAATGGAAGCATGGGGCACTCTGGTATTGATTTGTTTCCACCTTTGTATCTGTTTTCAGGAAAGACAAAGGGTTGAAATATTTCTTTTGTATAGTCGGACTACAGAAATTTAATTTGGTTAACTTTAGATTGAGCAAATCATATAAGAAGCAAATAACTAGAATAGAAACATGGTTGGCATGACTGTGAGTTTCAAGAGCCCCTGGTTGCTAAAATACCAGCTACTCCTGAATTACTGTTCACTCATCATACCAGCATGGTGTAGTTGTCTGAGCATCTGGACTATGTTGTTGTTGTTAATCTACCCTAAGTCACTTCAACAACACGGTTGACCCTGTAAATGAGAAATCTCAGATTGGAGGGTGCATGACATGACGTCATGCACGTGCCACGTCAAACGGTGCAGCGCATGTGTGATGTCTCTGCACACCCCAGAATGCTATGTGGCCTGGCTGTGACGCGGGAAGGACTCCGAAATGGAGCTCCTTTTGTTGTGCGCATGGTTCCCAGCGCAAAACGCTGAGTAGAATGGCTGTGGCTCTCGGGTTGTCCGGGGTTGTCCGGGGACTTGAAGCCCCAAGGACACCCCTTTTCCAGACCCTGGGAAAGCAGCATTTTGCTGCTTCTCCGTGGCCTGGAAAAATGGAGATTGGGGGTGCCAGGGTGCTGGTGAGCTGCCCTGGCCCCATCCGGGAGAAAAGGGGTGCGTGCAGGCCGTGCCTTTGGGTGGTCTGTACCACGCATATTCCCCAATGGGTTTTCATGGTTGAGCCTGAGGGATTCAAACTTTGGTATCCAAAGTCATAGTCCAGCCACAACCACTGTATTTTAACAAACATTTTAACTGCATTTTACAACATTTAAACTTAAAGTATGTATCTTTCATTTTTAAACACATCCACCATTTTATAAGGTTAAGAAAATGAGCACAATCATACACACACACACACCCGCACCTTACCAAGATTTTAGGAGTACAGAATTTATTTCTCAGGTATGCATAACATTTGGGGGCTGGTCCAGAGCCCAGCATTCCCTAAGTTTTGCCACAGAACATTTGTAAAGGTGATTTTTGGATTAGGCAGAGATAAAAAGTGTTAACTTTGTACATGTCTTTTTTAGTGGCTTTTTTTTTATAGTTGCAGTTTGAACAGGAAAAATAATCTTTTCTTTTCCTTTCCTTTCTTTCTTTCAGACTTTCTTCCAATATTATTTTCCAAAATATGCTGTGACTTGTGCAATGATAAACTTGTTTAAAAACTGATTCTGTCAGTCGTAAAGAGAGTAAGATTTTTAAAGACACTTTTGTGTTGACCCCCCAGGAACAGACAAAAGCAGGAACAAAAGGAAGAGATTAATCTATCTCTCAAGCTTGGCATATGTAGAAAGTAAGTTTGCCTCTAGGCAGTTTTTTATGGGGACAAAGACTGTCCAAGAAAAAATAAGCTCCCTGATTGACTTGGTTCCAGATTTAGATATCCTGTATTGAAAGTATGCTGGTGCATTCCAGCTGTCATTGCCAAAAGCGAATATGTTTCCCACATTTTGTGTTGTTATTAAGCTCATGGTTGTACTTAAGATTGACAAATTTGAAATATTGTGACTGTATTTCTGTGTATTTCCTAATTCCTTCTTATTGTTTATTTTTATATTTTTATAAACAACAACAACTCTTTGCTCTTTGAAAACCCAGGGCATAAATGGCTGAAAGGTCATATCAATCTTTTAAAGCGCTGGAGCCATGTCTTTGATATACATTTAGATCCCGGACAACAGATTTAAGCGACTTAATAGCAATACCAATACATTTCTATAATGCTTCTCAGTGCACTTAAGCGCTTCCTAAGCAGTTTACAATGTGTAAGCTAATTGCCTCTCACAGCTGGTACTCTTTTAGTGACCTCGTAGGATGCAAGCCGTCAAGCCTGAGCCCAAGCTGGTATTGAACTCACAACTTTATGGTTTTGATTGGCTGCAGTACAAGCATTTAACCACTGTGCCACGACTTGTTTCTAATGTGCACCCCATACCTGCCTCTCACCATCAATACAGGCCCCCGGTTTTTCCACTAGCAAACAAACAAAACAAGTAGCTAGTGGAACCGGGGGCCTGTATGTGATGGTGGAGGCAGGTATGGGTGGCACTTAGAAACAAGTCTGTGGCATGGTAGCAGGAGACATGTAAACATCCTCCTGTTGAAGTGCCATCTGGAAACTAACCCAGGTCAGCACCCAGCATAGGATGCCACAGCTTTGGCCCATTCTATCCTTCTATTGCTGAACCCTTCACAAGGTGCATTATCAGTATACATTGATGTTTAATTTCTAACCCATATTTCTGCACAAGTGGTGTGAAGGCAACTACTGTACAACAATAAACCAAAAATTCTAATTGGAATGACTTAAAAACATGATATAATGAAGAGTATCAGCCTGCACTGTTAGACCTAGGGGCCATTCACATTACCTTTAACCTGGTTTTGATCGATTCTTCCACGTGAAGTTCATATTGGGCCCAATTCTTTCACAATCCATGTCGAGGCTTGCACAAGGAAATGCCCTTAGCAGGTTATCGGGAATCAGGCTAAAATCTGTCTTTTCTCAAAAGACCCGGGTCCCGTGAAATATGAACTTGCCCTCGATCCATGTCGGGCAAATTCAGGGAGGGATTAAGGTCCGGGCAGAGGTCAGAGCATTCCCTTCCTCATCTGAGGGGAGGGGAGGAGGAAAGAGCTTAAGGAAAAAGGGGATCTGGAGGCAAAAGGTGAGAGGAGGCTAAAAGGGGGTGACTGAGGGGGTCAGTTCAGGGCCGGTCAGGGGGCAGGAGGACAAGCCTCTGCTATCCATCAGGGGCCATTTCCCTTTGATTTGATTTTTTAAATTATTTTTGGCAAAACTGTGCATGTTTTTGGCAATACAAACTATATAGATAGATAGATGATAGATAGATAGATAGAACGGTGAGCAGAGTAGGGTCAATACAGCAGGTTGGGGGGGGGCAGAGGCGGCCAAGCTTCTGCTATCCATCAGGGACCATTTCCCTTATTTTATTTTTATTTTTGGCAAAACACTGAATTTTTTGGCAATAGAAATATATCTATCTATCTGTCTATAGAAGAACGTAGCAGGAGAGGGCGTCAATTCAGGGCAGTCAGCCTCACGGAGCCTCTCTGCGCTACAGCAAGACCTTTCCCTTTGGATTTTTTTTTTAATATTTTTCTCTCTATGCGCATATTTTTTCCTTTGGAATGACTGCTGCAATGTGAATGATTTACAATCGAATGTAATGTTGCAACTTGGCAATTGATACAGCTTTTGCTACTGTTCTCTGAGGGGTGCCTATTATTCCTTTGGATGACTGCTGCAATGCGAATGTGTTACCAATCGAAGTAATGTTTCTCTTCCAATATGTAAATTGGCAAATTGATACAGCTTTGCTACTGCCTCTAAGGATTCAGGGGTAGCCTAGGGAGCAAAAAAAATTGCATCCTTTTCTGGCATTCCGAGGTGAGGAATTAATTTATTGTTTATTACTATATTATTACCTGTGTATGAGGCATTCTGGGGTGGCAAGGAGTGGGGGATACAGGATGCATTACTTGCATTTTGGGGTTGAAAATGGGCCAAGGGCAGATTTATAACCTACAACACTGACCCAAAGGTCCCCAACCCCCCCTACCCCCCAACACACCCTCCCAACCCCAAAACATCCAACACCCCCAAAACCAAACCCACCAACCACCCACCCCCAATCCCCCCCCCCCAACACCAAACCCCCTCCAACCCAACACAACCAAAACCTCCACAACATCCACCAATCCACCCAACCCCCCAAACCCCCATCCCCTCCCCCCCCCCCCCCACTCAACCATACCATCCAACCCCCACCCCAACAACCAACACCCCCCCACAAACCCCAAACCCCAACACCAAACAAACACCACACCCCCAACAACACACCCCCCCCCCCAACACAAACAAACCACCCCCCAACACAACCAACACCCAAAAAAAAAAACACACACTAGAGGTTTTTTAAATTTGACAAGTGGCCTTGTCCTTTTAAAAAAAGGAGGGGTGGAAAGCCACTTCTGATTGGCCCTATCAGTGCCTGCACAAGTGTCACCTCTATGACCAACGCGGAACTAACTTTGATTGACAGACAGGCACCTTCACCTTAAACCCAAATTCTCGAAGAGGGCATTTGTGTTAAAGAAAAATGCCCCTGATTGGTACTCGGCAACTTGCTTCTGGAGAGATTCAGGAGGGGCCCCCCGGCATTTGCCCGTGGAGCAATGCCGCCAGTGTGAATGAGGCCCTACTTTAGTGCAGAAGTTGAACTGAAAATCCAATTGTCTATATAAAAATATTGTTATTGTCCATAGCAAAAGGACAAAAAAAAAATGAAATTATCCTGGTCTCCCTTAGCTGTCATATTCCCATCAAATGTGCCTTCTAGACTTAGGAACAGATCTTACTACCTGGGCTTGTTCATTTATTGTTATATGCCTTCATGCTAACTCTGATTAAGGGAGAACCTGTTGTACAATTTTCTTGGCAAGATTTATTCAGAGGAGGTTTGCCATAGTCTTCAGCTTAGACTGAGAGAGTGTGAGTTGCCCATGGTCATCCAGTGGGCTTCCATCACTGAATGTAGTTTTGCACCCTGGTCTTTTGGAATTTGTTGAACACACAAACCAGTATACCAATTCAAACCATGCAGTTTTGTAAAGGAGAGTGGTTTCTCAAATATATTTCTTCTAAGTTGTGCAAAAGTGTATAGACTGTAACCTGCACTAATTTGTGTTGTCCCTGGGAACAGCACATTAGCCAGTAAATCCATTGTGACAAAGGGGTTACAGTATAATAAACAACCTCAAGTCAGTAGACTTGCTGTACCATGCTGGACCAGGTGAATCTCCCAAAAATATTTGAAAGAACTCCCTCCCCGCTGAGACCACATTACATTGGTTCAAATGAAGTGCAAACGATGCAAAGACATTTCTTTGCAATGACACCAAATGGATGAACAGCTTTGAGGCTGAATCAGGAGAGTATCATAATTACAAACTGGAGTCTTCAATGGGAGCTTAACCCAATACACAATGAATTTAATCTCTAGTTCCTTATTATACCTTTTGACTGAACAGGAGCATCTCAGTCTTGTTTGGATTAAACTGTAATATGGTTGCCCTCATCTTATCCATGAGGTAGTGATTTAGAACTTAAAATGGGTTCCTTGGATGTAGATGGAAAGGAAAAAAGAGAGTTGGATGACAGCATGCTAGTGGTGCAGACATCCAGTCTCTCAGTATTCTCATGCCTACTTTAAATAGCATGGAAACAAGATGAGATATACCATCACTCAGTGATATAGCATCAAACAGAAATTTTACAGCATCACTTTCTAAAATTTCTCTTTCAAGGAGAATGAGAACTCTGTCATGGTGGTTTATCAGACATAGGTCATTCACCCAGGAGACCAAATTACACTTTCATAGATTGAAATAGATCTAGATTATGAGTCCCTATGTTGGAAGAAGTGTGGGATATAATAAAATAAATAAATAAATAATAATAATAATGCTACTAATCCGGAAGAACCTGAAGATGGAATGCTTCTACAGGCTCCCAACAGCTTGCTCAAAATCAGAGTATTGGAAACTACATCCCCGTATGGTATATTCCATGAAGGGTTTTTAAAGCGTTCTCTCTATCACAGCTTTTCAACTTGATAGAATCATAACCTTTTGCAAGGAGGCATTTACTATAAACTATCTCAGGGCAAAATGCTTTCCAGTGAGAGAAAAATGGTAACATTCTATAAAATAAAACGTTTCATTAGGTTTGGTTTAGATTATTTTGAGAAGAATTATGTAAATTTAATAAGATACATGGGGCCTGATTTTTGTGATATTTCCTTGAGAAACCATATGTGAACTATTTTAGTTACTTGTCTATATGCAGGGTTTAGAACAAAAGGTTAATAGTCTGTCTACTTGGCATTTAGTCTTATCATGCTCAGCTATTTTAATTATGTGAAATGGAAGTGGAGGCACATTTATGTCCATTTAGCAATTAGCTTTGCAAATTCACTATGTTCTGACTATGTACATGGAATTTATCAATGTTTGGTAGGATTTAATGATGGAAATATTATTTTTATTCTATTTTATTTTTATTGCCCTGTTTCCCTGAAAATAAGACATATCCATAAAATAAGCCGTAGCAGGATTTCTAAGCTTTTGCGCAATATAATCCATACCCCCAAAATTAGACATAGTGATAGGCCCGGCGCGGAACAGAAGGGGGCAGGAAGGGCATGGAAAGATTGGGGCCAGTGGTTCTAAAGGAAATGGAATTGCAAGAAATTCAGGATGGAATTCTGTGTTTGGAGAGTTATGACAATGTTCCAGAAGAAGATGACTTAACTATATTTGCATAAATGTAGATTGCTGTACCATACTTAATAAAAATAAGACATCCCCTGAAAATAAGCCATAGTGTGTCTTCTTGAGGAAAAATAAATATAAGACAGTGTCTTACTTTCGGGGAAACACGGTATATGCCACCTTTCTCATAGCAGTGTGCCAAAGCATTATTCAGGTTATTCAGTTGTTATAGTACATTTAATTTTTGTCAGTAGAGTCCTGAGATACATGTAAATTAGAATACATTTGGTCAGTCATCTAACAGTTCCAGATGCCTTTATGCAGAGTGACAGTTGCCAAACTATATTGATGTTTTCACCTGTGATAACTGGCTCTCAGTTTAATTTTGGGCTGATTTTAGCTCCTTTCCTGGAAGCAGTATTTCTGGTTGTTTACAGTTTTCTTTGAAGATCACTGTGTTTTGACTAGAGTAAGAATGAATTATAAAGTATGCATGCACAGAGGTTGGAATCAAGTTTTTGTTTTAAGATTGAAAAGTACTGGCTTGAAATGGTAATTTTTATATGGATAAATATATATATTTTTTTCCTAACAGGGATCTGCGATTTAATAGAATCAAAGAAATCCAACCTGGTGCATTCAGACGCCTTAAAAATCTAAATACATTGTAAGTTTTATTCCTGACAGAACTTACTTTCTCTTTTGCAAACCCTGTTTAACCATTTATTATTCTCACCTTCACCTAACAAGATTAACCTCATCAAGGCTACTGAGATTTTTCTGTTTATTGTCAAGTAATTTTTACATTATTTGTGTTTTCCTATGGACTGATATTTTTTATACTTAATTAATATTCTATAGTCTGCACAAAGTTCATTAACAAGTCTGATGTTGGCGAGAACATTACATTCTTGTTATGAAAAGGAGGGAAAAAAGGAATTTAGTATTACAATTGTTCCCCCACATATTTGGGAGTTAGGGGCACAACCTCCTCTCCACCCAAAATGGAACAACCACTTTTTATTGAAACAGAAATAAATAATGTAAATGCTATTTTTTTAACCCAAGAGAGCATTTCCCTAGGAATCTCTAGGTCCTCCAGTGCAACTCTGTAGTTAATTTTCATTGGAGGAACTAGAGATTTCTAGAGAAAACATATTAATGAAACCCACGAATCATAAAATCCATGAAAAATTCAGAGAATGTGGGGGGGTCAACTATACTGCATATCATTCAATCATAGCAGGTTGGGTTGCCAGGAGCAGCCTTTGGTGCCTAACTGAATTCTGACCACCAATATGTATTAAATGTAAAACGTCAGTGATTTAACTGTCAGATGAGCTTGAGTATGAACTACTGCTTAAGTATCACATCAAGCTTTATTTGAGTATTTTTTACAATAGGCTTCCATAACCTAGTGCCCTTCAGATGTAATGGATGACAAAGCCCAGAGTCCCTAACCAGCCTGGCTAGGTGGTCAGAGTTTAGGTGAGATGTCTGGGCCTTGCTGCCAGAGATGCTGGGCTAAGCCTGCTGGTGCTTTAGAAAGAGAAACTCCCCTGCTCCCCCGATGCTCCCAACCTGTCATTCACTGTTTCTCACTCTTAAAACAGACATAGACACACAGTCACCTCACATTCAACCCCCTTTACTTTTTTACACATGAAGCCTAAACTCCTCCTATAACTCAATCTGTGTGGATAATGAAATCCTTCCTTCTTGACAGAACAGAGAGCTACTCTAGCTGGTGTCAGTGGCATCTCTGTGAGGGTGTGGGGGGTGAGGACTGCACCAGGTGACACGCCAGAGGAGTGGTGACATCCGGTTGGGCCCTCCTCCCCCTTCAGTGCAGAGGGGCAAATGTATGCCCTTTCTTGGTGACACCTTGTGCACTGGGTGACACTCAAGCTAGTGATGCCACTGGCTGGTGTTACTCTATGGTTCTTGAGAAATTAAGCATGGAGAACAAGAACCCCCACTCTAGCCTACTGTACCTTCACCATGGTTTTGGCAAGGACAGTGGGTGCAGGGAGAAAATTGATAGTGGTTGTGTGTCGGGGAGATACTAATGTACTTGTTGGACTGCAGGAGAGAACCCAAATAATGTCAACACTCTGTGGTCCATAGGTTGCTTACATTGGCTCTAATAAATATTAGAAGAGGGGGAAAAGCAAAGGAAATCATTCCATTCCAGTATAAATAAAAATAAAATGTAAGTATAAATAAAATTCAGATTACAGTTGCATGGAATCACTTTAAGCAGGTTTCCACTTGTCTACAAAACTTATATAGTGAAACTACTGGTATGCAATATTTTTTGTAAATCTACTGTGGAAGATTTAGCAAATAACTTTTTTCACTTAATTTCCAGACTTCTAAACAACAATCACATTAAAAGAATACCAACTGGAGCATTTGAAGACCTTGAGAATCTAAAATATCTGTAAGTTGAAACATTTGTAAAGAGGGGTGGATATGAGGAATGTTCTAAGTTCTGTGGAAAAGCTATTTTTTCATTTACAAAATACATGTGGAGGAAAAGTGGGTGAGCTTATGATAGCATTTTATTTACTATCATAATGCTCACTTCAGCTCATCCAAGACTGAACATGAACGTACCATACTGTATTAAAATTAAGAATAACTTTAAAGGGACTTCTAAATATATTTTAAGAATAAGATTGTCAAAGCACCATAAGGCTTAAGATATGGCAAACCAACACATATGAGCTTACCATACAGTGTCTTTAATTTTAATTATGTTCATTTGACTGTCACAGCATCATAAATCATATTATTAAACTGGTACTTCCAAGGTGTGTTTATGATCTTTCAATCACTGACATGGGTGAGAAGCTGAATTTCCACCAGTGACAATATTGTATATGGAAAGACTAGAAAAATAGTGAATACTTTTGGGAGTCCAAAGGAGAATGGGGTAACTTCCAGTTACTACCATACCTGCATCATAAAATGCTATGCCAGAATTTCCAAGAATTCTATCCTATTGATAATGAACAGTGGAACAGGTGTGATTCTTTGGCACCAGGAAAATAGGTTCTAGCATCCTTATCAAAATGATGACAAAATATTGGCAGCTGTCAATAGAATCATAGAGTTCGAAGAGACCACAAGGGCCATCCAGTCCAACACTTTTCAGAAAACAAGCTTGCTCCATCTTCAATATGACATCCTTTCAAATATTTAAACATGGTTATCATGTCACTGCTTAGCCTTCTCTTCTCCAGTAGAATAAGAAGTGTTATTTTGTTTTCAGTAGTATGAGTAGATAGCTTATGCTTAAGTTTGGCAGTTTAAGGATATAAAGCAGCTGGAAGCAAACTGGGAAAATAAAGCTGCCTGTTAGCAACTTTCTTGTAAGCTGTGGTACCTGGGGTAAGCTTTTTGGATCTTTGGGGAGGTCTCCACACATTTCACCCTGAGTTCCTCAGGAGTGTAAAACTCTCACATTTATCTGCTGCTGATGCTGGTTGCTATCCAACTCCCCTGCCTCTGATCCCAGTAGATACCGCTGGATGGCCATCAAAAGGTCTCCCCACAAGTGGGCAGTGAAGAACACACCCACCTCACCACTGATGCTCAAGTCACAGCCATGTACCCCTATGTGCCCAGTTCTGCCACCCTGGCAAATATTAAAACAGGTTGCATCCACTTTCCCTAATCTGCTCTCAGTTGATCATCATGAATTTGTGGAAACACAGCCAACTCTGCTCCCACCTTACCTTCATCCCCTTTTCCAAAGCAGAAGCATCAGCACAACACTGCCAGCCAACATCACCCCTCAGCTCACTGCTAGGCCTTTGCTTCTGTGCATCGATTGCTGCTTGGCCTTCTCCCTGAAGCATTGATCTCTCTCAGCCTTCTCCATTGATTGTCCCCATCCAAAGATGAGGTCCCAAGGTGGGGCTTATTAGCTGTCTTTGCTTCAGCACCTCTCAGCCTGACACATAGCACCATGCCAAAGGTGGTTTGCTGTCCTCCATTTCAAGGCCAGCCTCTCCCCTGCAGCCACAGGTATATTTGCAGGTTTAGGGCTGAATTTTAGTTTCAGTAGTTCCTGCTAGATGGTTCATGCTTAAACTTGGAAGTTCAAGGACATAGAGACAACTGGGAAAAGAAAGAGGAAAGAAATGTTCTTCCTGTCAACTTTCTGTCAACCTGCAAGTATACCTGTTCTCACATCTACTAGGGTGGGAAATGGTCATAACTGCACAGTTCAGTGACTTTTGTTTGGTTCTGCTCAATCCTATGAATCTACATTTCAGTTCTCTCACTTGGATGTGTTCACTCCAGCCCAGAGGAATAGCTGTGAGGTTTGCATGGGTTAGGCTGAGTAGAATTTGTTGTTTAAGGTCCCAGTTCTATCATTTGCCATGGGACATATTGGAACCCATAATCGAAAGGGCTGTAATGATTTCCTTTATTGTAGACCATTACAGGCACTTTGCTCTTCACCTTTCTGGCAGGCTTCACATCTTGTTGTAGACTATCTTCTGCATGGAATTTCCAACAATAAAGCTTATCTTATAGAAGTGATGTGTCTCAATTTTTGATATCTCGGTGAGATCTGTAACTGCAGCCATTTCTAGTTCAGAACAAGCAACTACTATGTGCTGCTTCATTATTCTTGCTAGTGGGGACGACTCAAGTATCCATCAACCTGGACTTCCCATTTGCCTTTCTTCTAGGGAACCAGAGTTTGAAGTTGGTTTATAACCCAAGTTTTTTAGAAGAGCAACAAGCCAGGGTTCAGGCTTAGACTTAACGTGTCTCCTCCCTGATAAATGTCTGGTTGCTTTTGCTGCTGTCATTTGTGGGAGGAACCAAGTGGCAGTGATGGGGCACTGTGTTGGACTTTCTGCTCCTTGCTGATAAGCCAGAATTCTTAACAATTTTGGCTTAGTGTTTTCTGCACATTCAGCCAATGTGAGTATTAAAAAGTTCTATCTTATTAAGTGTGGCCTGATAAGCTAATACTTTGTGGCTCAACATATATTTGCCTTGGCCAACATACTTCTGACTGTGCAAGAATTGCCCTTCTATTGACAATAAGGCTTTTTTGGAGGGGGAATCAGGTTACACATTGAGATTAATCCATTAGAGGCCCTTTGCCTGTATTTAGGAGCTTGCTTTTATCTCTTATTTTCTCAGAGTCCATGTGAAAGTGAGATTAGAAATCAGCATCAGCATTAGTGGATCTTTGTAGAAGTGATATGGTCAGAATGACATAGATGCTGAACTTCCTACACATTCTTCCAGATGGCTCAGTGCAAGAGCCAGATCTCCCACTCTCTTGGCAAATCTAATGAGGCCGGTAAGGACAAAGTATATGACAGGGTCTGCTGGTTAATGCCTCTAGAATCAATATTTTCAGGAATGGCTCATGCCAAAAACCTAAAGGGTACCATCATAAAATAAGTGGTCAGTGGTAAAACAAGTAAGTTATAAATTAGAACAGCAGTGGAAAAGATCAAAATGCTTAGGCTCATTATATACTACAAAATGGATTGACAAACTGAGCAGTTTTAAATTGACACAGAAAGGCTGACAGTGTAGATTGTAATTGGCAAGAGCTGGCATTAGTTACATTGGCAATACAGTATACTGTATATACTCATCTGTAAGTCTAGAAATTTTAGTCCTAAAATTTACCCCCAAAACCTAGATTGACTTAACTCTTATTAAAAAGGGAACCATCCCCTGATTAAAGGCAAGAGTTCAATCTGTCCTGGAAGCACTGACCTTCCTCTACTCTCTCTTCCATCCAGCCTCTAGTGTGAGCCAAAACAGTTATGCCCGCCATAATTTTGTAGGTTCTTTGGCATTGTTTTCCTTGCTTCATCATTTAGGTCCTTTTTTGCATGAACCTAAGTTTTACCCTCGACTTATCCACGGGTCATATCAAAATCCATAATTTTGCCCCCAAAACCTGCCCTCGACTTATACATGAGGTCGACTTATAGTCGAGTATATATGCTAGTCCATTATAGAAACCAAGGAATTTGGGGAGGGGGTTATAAAAGAACATCACATTCTATTCACGGTCTAACTGTACATTGGAGGTTGAATAGAAGATGAAGGCTTAATTAGGACTGCCAAAGAAGCAGAAGTTGAGAATAGAAGCTAGTCAGGGCTTAAGAAATTCCAGAAAGTGCAGAAGGTGATGAGAAGATTTTGTTAGTGTTGGCTGAGATCTCTGCCTCTATACTCTAAAGAAGAGCAAAAATAACAATAGTAAATTTTGAAGAGGAAGAACCATAATTGAATAAAAGAGTGAATTTGGAAGTGAGAGTCAGAAGGAAGCGGGGTGGGGGGGCAGTACTTCATTTCTAAGCACCCAGTGCTATCTGCTTGAGAACAACTTTAGTCCAGAAAATGAGTTGAAAGACTGTGTGTACTCTTGCCACTTCTTTGGACAGGCTGCTCAACTGATTTCACTTTCTTTGGCAAGAGGCTATGGTTTACATAGCCATTTGTAAAGCTGAACCAATACAGAGTATTCTCATATGTTAAGCATATACAGTACATACATTAAGATTACAATTAGAGATTAAATATATTGCTGTTTCAGAGTGTTATGTAAGTGCTAAAGTGTAATTAAATGTCTATGCTTACTCTAGGAAATGATTCCAAAGGTTTGTTCTTAGGATTATATCCATTATTTATAAACACTTTTATGTGAGACATTTATTTTTTTAAAAATGTTTACTGGACCTGGCATTTCAGAAAACGTTTGTTTTAACCTCATCCTTTCCTTGTTTGGTTATATATGAACTTTGCATTTGAGCAAGTAATTTATAGGGCAGGAGGCATCTATACGATTTTTTTGTGTACACTTTTCCAGAAGATCAAAAAAAGATTCAAATACCTCCTGTGCTGTATTTACCCAGTCACTGTAGATGCCAATCTTAGTCTCCCTCATAAACATGGGATTAATATATTAGGAAATGTGACAGATCTTTTCATTTACATGAATACATGATAGACTTAGTATTTTAAATATCAAATATGGTCAGACCTCTGTACTGTGGGCTTGCCATCTGCAGATCTGAGCACCTGCAGGCAGCAAGCTCTGTTTCCCCAATGGCAGCACATGCATGTGGCTATGATAGCAGGCATGCACATGTCACACTGCCTTTATGGAGAACAAGACTTGAATTCCTGCACTTTTTTCTGTCTGTGGGGGCAAGGTCCGGAACAGATCCCCTGCAGATACGGAGGTCCAACTGTAGTTAATGGGGGAGTATTCGGCAGTCATACTTTAAAATAGAAAGATGTTTAAATTGATAATTGGAGATAAAATATATTTGTAGATTTCTGTATGTGGTCAGTCATACAACCCCCCCCCCCCTTTAAAGTGTATGAAGCAGAGTATGAGGAACAAAAACAACAACACCCTTTTCATACCAGGAAACCACTTTTTGATGTGCTAGTATGTATGTTTCATTTAACTTTTTGTATGTTCTCCATTTTGTTAAATTTATTGAAAAATAAACTGCATTAACAAAACCTGTTACATTGCTCTTGTCATATGTTTGGTCTAGATTTTTTAGTCTTTCAGTTGCTAATGTTTGTGGTCATATACTTAATGTTTAGCAAGTGCTTTGCACAAAATCTTATGGTGAAGTTGTAGTTGGTTATATTTATCAGGGCTGCAAACAACTCAGTTCATTGACAAATTTGCCATACTGCCCCTAGTAATGCTTACCTTGTTGAATAGCTTCTTTAACCTTTCAGAGATACATTGTCTAAATCTGGGGTGCTTCAGTGAAGTAGCATCATCTATATTTAGGTTGTGCATTTATTTAGATATCATTTTTATCCGATAATATTTTGAGAACAGGAGAGGACAGTTTCAGGTATAATACAGTCTACACATGGAATAACAGTACAAACATTTTTGCAGTGGATCAACCTAATGATGATAATAATGATCCTACTCTTATAAGTAGTTATCCCCACCATAGTCCTCTAAAGGACATGATTCTTTCTGTATTTCTGGTCTGTAAGTACAGATGTAGCAAGATTGCAAATAGAAATGAAAGCCATTTTGAAGTATCATTTAAATTCCTTCACAGTTTCTGTGTGGATCCTAGAAGCCATGGCACACATGTAACAAGTGTTATTTGGTTGTTTATACATGTCTTGTTTTGTTGCTTTCTAATGTGTATTTGGAATACTGTCCTCATGTGTCACTTTAATTCTTCCCCACATTAATGTAGCTGTTGTTTGTGTATACTAATATTACTGATTGTTTCTTGTTTCAGCTATTTGTACAAGAATGAAATCCAGTCAATTGACAGGCAAGCATTTAAAGGACTTGCCTCTCTAGAACAACTGTAAGTGCCTTTTCTCTTCTGTGCTGTCATCTGCTGGGTTGCCTCAGAGGAAAAGTGCACGTTTTGTTCAACATTTCTTGCTTGCATGCTTTGCATGTCTGCACAGAATGGGTCTTTAGTCCAATGTGGCTGCAGTCATTGGCACCCAGGAAACATGTTTGTCAGACTCTTTCCTTCTACCTATTCTATTTCAAGACTATCAATCCACATTTCAGTCATTTTCAAGGACAACCACAATTTAAATGACCAACATTAATTACAGGGGTATAGCCAACATTGGAGATTTGCTCATGCAGTTGAAAAATTCAGTGTAAGTGTAAGTCCATGTCCCCTGCCCTCTGGATTTGGTTTTCAGGAGGAGGAGAAAGGGAGAAAGTTCTAAGACTTTGCCATTATCATTTAGGATCAGGATTGCAGTTTCTAATACTATGGGTTTTTATTGGAGTAAGCCAATACTTTTGCCTCAGAAATGTCCACCTAAGCTGCAATTTGTTCGTGGCAGCTCTTGGCAACTTTTTTATATGAAAAAATCCTCACATTCAGATTAGCTTTTAGTGAAAAACTATCTGAATTTTAAACTTTACTTCTGCTATAGACAACAGGCTTCTAATATATTATCACTATTCCATCAAAAACAACTGGCTTTGTGCCAAAGTTGTCATGGGGAATTTTGAAGTGCTGCAATTAAACATCTTGGTCTGCATTCACTGTAACACTAACAGCTATTACTGTAACACATACTTTTCTATGTGTTATAGCCACCCAAAAATATACTCCACAGGATTTCCCAACCTTCTGGAACAGATTCTAAGAATCCAAGGTTGCTGCAAGGGGGGGAGTTAGCCTATTTGTGCTAATTCCATGAGTGATATGACACTGTTGAAACCTGTAAGAGTTTACATCCACGCTGCAGAAATAATTCAGGTTGACACCACATTAACTCTGATGGCTTGGTGCTATGGAACTCTGAGAATTGTTGTTTGTTATGGTACCAGAGCACTCTAACAGAAAAGGTTAAATATCTCCCCAAACTACAATTCCCAGAATTCCATACCATTCAGCTATGGCTGTTAAAGTAGTGTCAAACTGGATTATTTCTACAGTACCTACATATGCAGCCTAAATCTACTTATTAGACCAAGCCAGAATAGACCAATTGAATTAACAATATTTACCTAAGTGTTGCTTTACACTAAGGAATTTGGAGCAATTGAGACTAAAAAGTGGAATTAGGTCTGCATGTCTTAATTGTATCCATGCCTAATCCTGTGTTACACATTTTTATTGAAACAATATTAAATTTAGTCAGAAAAACAGCCATCTAATAGTCTGAGGCATGCTGTTTCTGATCTGAAGGCTCTGTTTAGCTATTGTAATCAGTTACCCTGCATAGATATATCCTTTCAAAATTTCTCTTTAAATTGATTTGATATAGATCATTTTATCTGGTTCATTGTGCTAAATTAGTAGAATTCTTAAAACACGTATGTTTTGTACAGCACTGGTGAATCTTAGTTTACTGTTAACAAAGCTGTATACTGGTTATTGTTTGGCATTTTGTCCAAACCTGGACTTCTGACTTACTGTATATTTTTAAAAGTAGGATTAGAAACCTGGCTTTGGAACCAGTCCTAGGATCCAGTGTGGTACAACTTTTGGTTGTACTTTTTTCATGCTTCTGTATATGAGAATATCCAATACTTTCTTACAATAAGGACACATCCAATACTTGTAGTTCCCTCCATTTACAGCATGCTAAATGTAGCTTTCCATTGAGCCAGAGCTCACAGAGTGTACAAGAAGCCTCCTACCCAGATGTTGGAACTGCCACTTCCTGGCAGCTTTATCTTCCCTCTTTAATTTTAAAGCCTACCTCCTACACTAACTACATCAGTGGGATTAAATAGGGTACTAGGATTAAATAGGGTGAATTCTGGGCTAAAAATACTTGGTTTGGAAACAAAAAGCCAGGAACCTACTTTTGCACAACATACTAAGCAAAGCATTTTAGCTTGTCATCCAAACAGAATGAACCAAGAGTGAGCAAATGGACTGCATGCACCAGCATTTACCTTGTTCATGTTAAGAAAAGATTTACAAGTATCCTGGCTTAGCGTTCTGTGAATGTGACCTCTCTCCCATACATATGGTTTCTTCTTAGCCATTTTTCAGCAGTGCTGCAGTAGAAGTTTTATTTCACGCTGCATAGGAAAAAGTTTTGCTGTAAATTGAAGATGAAATTTAAATTAACACATTGTGTGTATGGCTGCCAACATCAGTTATACCAGGTGATAAGCACTTAAGGCATGACTTGAGATCATCAGCTTCACTTCTTATATATTTTTATTTAGACTTGAATGGAATCCCAGATACCTAATACTGATGTAGACAGTTTTATGTCTAGATATAAAGTGTGAAACGGTGAATGCTATAAAGGCTTGCATATTTTTGCTAGTCCAGTTGGAGCAACCACTTTTTCCAACTTGTTCTGGCTTTGGGGAAGATTGTACTTCTTAAATGTGCATGATTGTGCTTTTAAAAATTGCATGCAAGAATTAAAAATTAACATCAGTGGAACATTTGCTCATGTTTCAGGTGGTGGTAAAATGTAATTGGTGGTGGCAGATTTTTTTTTTTTTTTTGGCCTAAGTATAGTTGTTAGTCTCAACTAGGGCAGACCCAAAGTTAATGCTTCGTTAATGTGTGTAACTATTGACATGCACAGTTTACTTGGATCCAGCCATCTCCTCTACTAAGTACTGTACTAATATAGGCCCCTGATAATATTTTGCAGGATGCTGTTTCACTGTACAAAGAATGATGTAATTTTCATTTTCTTTTGTTATTAAGAAAATGTATTTCCTTAGTTTATTCACTGTGGCACATGAATCGGGGAATAACTGAACTTATAACAATTGTGTCTGAGGGATTTGTAGAATTTCTGTTTAGCATAATTTAATACACTCAGGTGATGCTACTGCTCCTTTTGATCCTTCTTTCTTCTGAATGTTGGGAAGGAAATTGGCAAAGTTAATATGCCATGTATCCTCTCATTTGCCATGGCATCCTATTATACTGTAACACAGTGCCTTTTCTTCTTATTGCTTTGAAATCACCAGCAAAATGTACACATTTCTCCACATCCCATGAGTTGTAGTTCCTGCCTTTTGCCTTCTTATTGGTTGTGAGCCCTCAACCTTTATTTACATTTTCTATGGGCTATGTTTGAATTTGATCCTAGTTGTGGTTTAAAAAAAACCTTGTTTTAAACAAAAGCAGTACAGGAAGCTTGAAGCCCGTATCTGGATTGATTGGTTCCAGACTACAAATGGCTGTTACAGATTGGTCTCTTTTAAACCCCATATCACTACACACTGAATTTATATTATCATGTAGAAAGTAAGGCATGAATCCTTGCTTCACCATCTAGTTTTCATTGCAAGGAATGTTGATTTTAATGGAAGAGTCTTCTATCATGTGAACATCTGTCTCCAAACTGAAACAGTACTATCTTCATGAGTACTAATGCAGTGCATTCTCAACTCTCTGTATCTATTGTAAAGTTAAAGTAGACAGAAGAATGCTCACAGAACAAAATTGGCAGGCCAGACGTGGCCTAGCCCCACCTGCCATTCTCTCTTGAAAACTGTTGAGAACCATACTAACTCCCCCAGAAAAACAAGAGGACCATTAAAAGGGGGAACCATTCAGATACATGAGTGATTAAGTAATCTTCCTTCCTATCTAAGACCTGTATTCTTGTTGTCTCATCGAACACCCCTGCATTCCTGTAGTCAGTTTAGACACAATCTGGAAACATGTTTAGTTTAGACATACTTTTTCTTATCCTTACCAATTCCCATTCCAATAGCTTTTTGGTAGTTAGTAGAATGTCCTGTATTTTGTCATTTTTAGAAACATAAGGAAGGTATCTTCCATCCTATACTTGCTAGCAGTGGCCATTAAAATGGTTGCTGTGAACAGAAACATAGACTTCTGGGTTGTAAAACAGTACCCCTTATTATTGTTCTGACATTTACTGAAATAGGAATACAATGTATTTTATGAAACTGAAGTGCATTTAATAGTTTACTGTGAACACATTTTTATGATGAATTCTGCTTATTGTTTGCTATGTTCTAGAAGGTTATAATGGTCTAATTAAACATTTGAGGAATGTGTTATAGGTTGAGTATCCCTTAACTGAAATACTTGGGACCAGAAGTGTTTGGGATTTTTGATTTTTTAAATTTTGCAATATTTTCATATATATAATCAGATATATTCGAGATGGGACCAAAGTCTAAACAAGAAATTCACGAACGTTTCATATACTTCTGATACACATAGACTGATGTTAATTTTATGCACAAAATTTTCATAAATTCGTGCATGAAACAAAATTTATGCACATTGAACCAAAGGCAAAGCACTGTCTCACCTACTCAAAAGTTTGGCTTTTGGAAGATTTTGGATTTCTGGATAAGTGAGACTCAACCTGTATATGGAAATAATTTGAATAGTGCTTGGTTGTAGGAGTTATACATTTAAAGTGGAATTTTTCTTTCAGAAAATATATGTAGCATTGTATCGCTTACTCTTCTCAAGTAAACTACAGTTATATCCATAATCCACAAAGCAGTAATGCATTTATTGGGCCAATCAAAGTGCACAAAATACATGTTGCAAGCTTTTGTTGCTCCACTGGCTTCTTCATCAGGCAAAACTGTTAGAAATATAGGAGAAAGAAAAATATTATCTTAGTAACAGGCCTCATTTTGTCAAGATGTTGTGATTCTCAGTTAAGATTTCATGGGAGGGGGATATCCAGGCAGGCCACTCCTCCATCTTTGGGAGACAAAGAGCTGCAGATTCCAGGAATTTGGAATTTGCTGCACAAAAAGATACTTCCTTTGAGATCCAGGTTGCCTCCTTTGGTAGGTAGAGAACATTGAAGTAAGTGCTGCTGCAAGATAGGCTGAAGTAAGTATTGCTGAAGGATAGTTTTTGTCCAGATGAAACACGCCTACTGTGTATGTGTTATATTTAATGGATTAAAAACAATTACAAAATAAGTGTGCGCACACACACATTCCTTTCTCTCATTCAGATTTGATGGGTACAGAGTTGTCCAGTATTTAATATGGAAATGACTCCCCCCCCTCCCATTGTGTAGTGTTTCAATCAAGGAGGAAGCTGTGGCCAAAAAATAAGAGAGCCTGAAGTGATCAAGATATGGCATGAAATGTACAGTCATAGTACTTATGATTTGTTCATCATAATCCTGACAGTAGATGGTATCCAAGCAAAGAGAAAGCAAATTGCTCAGCAGACAAAAAAGAGGCTAAACCCACTTATTGGTTCCTGATACAAAAGATTTATTAAATCAGTGGCAACTTACATAATCATTGATTTACCAAGTTCCTATTTATTCAGTGGGTTTACTCTAATTTGGACTAAGAATAGAAGCACCCATAGATTCAGGAACCAAACGCTAGTGGATACCATCAGCCCACTGTACTATGTTTTAAGTTAACAGTTTTATGAGTCCTGTTGATCCAACAGTTTTACTCAGCTGCGACTAATGGTTTTAGAATTTGGGATGGGAACTATGCAGCCCTACTTCCAGAGGTGATCAGACTGAAGTTGCATTATATCCTGACATTGCATTCCAAGGAAGTATGGAGACAATATGATTTGTACCCCTGATTTAAGCTTTGGTACTTATAGAGATAGGTTTCATGCTACGGTATTTCTTTTTTGTTCCAAATGTTCTAGAAAAGTTAAGAATTGAGAATATCTGAGTAGATTAGGCAGTATTTTTTAAAAGAAAAAACATAAATATTGCTTATAATTTTATTTTTAACTAATATGCACTCTTCATTAATTTATATTGCAATCTAATGTATAGCTGGAAGTAAATTTCACTGACTAGTGAGGTCTTGCTCCCATTGCAAGTATACCCAGGATGACCACTTAATCACTCGGAGTATTTTTTTAGGCGCATGTACTAGTTTAGTGTGATTTCCTTGCTAGTAAGTATGCTTAAAATTTGAACTCTAGCTCAATCCTAGACCCATCTATATGATAGTAGATTCTGTTGAAGCCACTAGGTTTTGGCACTAAGAAGGTTATAGGATTGGTCTGTAAGGCTGCTTTCCTAGGCATGTATCTGGGAACAAATTTTCTTGACAAGGAACACTTAACTTTTGGGTAATCCTACATATGTTTTGTAAGTTATTAATTATGAAAGACAAACACAGTGACTTTGTACGAACATTAGGTTTAAAAAACTTAAAATATTTCAAATAAAAAAATGTATATCAGTTGAAACATATTCTTTTAGACTAGGTTATTCTAATTTCTTTCTTTCTTTCTTTGAGAAGGTATTACTTAAAATTTCTTAAATGAAAAGCTGATATTATATACAATTATTTTCTTTGGCTACAATTCTATGACCCTCAGGCTTGTTCCAAAACTGTTGGTGCTGCTTTCTGTACCTGAGAAAATAGATACTGAGAATTTATACTATCTGAAAATTGCTAATAGATGATATCAGTCTGCTCTAATATGGCATTCTCTGTTTTTATGTTTACTGTTTCACATATCAAGGCTAGGGTTTTATGTTCGATGCCAGAAGACAGTTGGATCCATGTTCATTTCGCTTTAAAAAACAACTATAGCATTCTTTATTAAACATCTTTTCTATGTTCCCCCCACACCCAACAGGTATCTGCACTTTAACCAGATTGAAACATTGGAACCAGAATCATTTACCCATCTTCCCAAACTTGAAAGATTGTAAGTCCGTCCCCCCCTCATTTCTTTTCTTAGTTCTAGGGAGCAGATCTTTTGCCCATCAGGTTTTAGCTATTTGAATACATGCAAGCATGCATTCCTCATAGTGATTTCTTCTTGTTCTAGTTCTAGCTGAGGAGAATAGACATTTCAGTGGCAGTGACAGAGTGCAAACAGTGACTCTGGGCACAGCGCCACCATGCTGCTCAGTACATCTTCTTGTGGTACTGTGTCTTTCAGTGTGAGATGCTGCCATCTGCATAAGTGTTTAATACCTGTCATTTACACATAATGATAAGTGAGAATTTTAAAGAATTCTGACTTTCTCAAGTGTTGCATTAGTGAAAAAAAGCCCTGTTACTTCTGTTTGGCTTCGCCCACCAGCCCATGCCTGCAGGAACATTTATATCACAAGGCATCATGGCTTGGTCCCCTGACAAATCCAAATCCCCAGCCAAGGTTTATTCTTGGTTTACGGGTCTCAGCTTGTTTGGATGTAACACTAACCTTGCAGTTCCTTTTTAGTTTAAACACTCTCACTCTTGGAAAGAGTTCCAACATGAATGAATGGGCTGTGTCAAGTTTTGAATGAATTCTGGCTCATTCATAATAAGCCAGAATAGCCTGCAGTGTAGCTTTGGCAAGGTATAGAAATTATTTTCTGAGACTGTAGTGCTTTGCATGGTTACCTGTGGATGAGCCCCACTGAATTTGCTGAGACTTAATGTCCTGAGTAGCGGAAACATAAGTCTTAGTAGCAGAAACATAAATGTATAATGCATTGCAAGAACAGCAATCTTTTAAAAAGGAAAACTTAGGAAGCATACCATATGTGGGGAAGCAATTTAAACGCCTAATTAATAAATGCAATATTTCAACAGATTTTTACACAACAACAGAATCTCTCATCTAATTCCTGGGACATTTAGTAATTTGGAATCAATGAAGCGACTGTAAGTAAAAGTATTTTCCCCTTTAAACATTTACCAACTTGTTTTATAATCTATTACGTCTATTGTATTATCACCTGTTACCAGGCAGACTTAAATGTTATTGATTCAGGCAACACTTACTCCTTGCTGACATGCCAGGATTTGAGGCCAAAAGTGAGCTAGGCCCATAATCTTAGTGCTCCACAGAGAATCTGCACTTGCCTTGGAGCAGATTTCTTACTCTTTTTTTGAAACAGGAGAAATGCAGAAAAGTAGATTATGCACACGCACACGCATGCATGCATGTATGCATGCTCTCTGACACACACCAGATGTTTTAGCTCACACTCCCTGGTTTGACTGCAATGAACAAGGATCGCAAATCTGTAACCCAATATTGTTGTTCTAGCCTTGCCTCTGTTCCATTTCCTGTACTGACCTCTTGTATTCTGGTGCAATGAGTAATGGCATTATCACCATTAGATTTGTAAACTGTGGACCAAGCTAATGAAAATGTTTAACAGCCATAGTTAAACATAAGTCTGAACTTTCTTTTCATAGCTTGAAAATATTGTTTCATTTGTGGAGATTACCCCCGCCCAAAAAAAAAAAACCCCACACAAGAAGCACACTACCCAAACTTCAGTTCTATATGCTTCATCTTGATAACTAAAGCATCATAGCCTAGACTAAATAATCATAGATTTTAAGTTTTATGTCCTACTGTATGCCTTATGTACAGATTTCTTTTATCACTTTTATGGTTGTGCAGGAAGTGTTTCTGAAGATCTGCATGGACCATGGACTTCACCCAGCTTTTAAGAAAGTAGTAACAATATTATTTGTTTTGGAGTAATGACAGAACAGTAATTAAAGATTGCTTAGTCATTGATTAAACTATGGAAGTAAAAAATATCACAGATTTGCCCTGTTTATTAATCAAATGTATTTGAAAACACTAGTTATAATCTGTAGGTCTAATTAGCTAAGAAAATTGATGTGAGGTTTAGCTTAGATGGTAGAATTTTGATTTGCTTCTTAGTGAGATCATCTACCCAATCCCTCTTTTGTGGTATGATTTCAAATCAATCAAATTCAGCAGAATCATCAGTGCTTTATGATGTTTCAAGACCGATTGATTTAGTATATTCATATCTCACATATATATCCCACCTTTCTTCAGTGATTGAACCCAGGTGGTGTACATGAGGGTTTGCAGTGCTCCTCCATCCTGGCACTGACCAGATGCAAACCTGCTTAGCATCAGCAAGTTCATCATGTGCCCCCAGACCAGGAAGTCTTGATGGCTATTGTCCCCATTCTTTGCTACCACATCCCTTGCTACAATTTGAGTCATCTTCATAGCTGAGTTATCTACAACTTGGCCATCTAAACACATTTTATAATATACATCTTGATTCCCTTATTATTTCTTGAATGCTTTTCATATAATGCCATAAATTCAATGTCAGTCTGATGTTGCTGCACCAGTAGGATGGAATTTCCTTCCTCTGACTGCAGGCCATGTAGCTACCCAAACACAATTCAAAAATGTTTCTCAACTCTACAGAACAAACTTGTGGAGTGGCTGCTGCTGCCACCGGGGTACACAAGCCTCAGCCTCCCTTCACTACTCTACTCTGAGACTCAATTCCCTCTCTTCTTCTGTTACTCTCTCCCTCATGCATACTGATGGCACCTGCCACAATGTGCACACAAACCCCAATCTCCCATCCCCAGTTTCCCCTAGCAATCACTTTCCTTGCTTTTTCTCTTGCTCACTGTCCTGTGCGCACACCAATGTCAGCCACCGCCAGTGCATGTGTGAGCCTCAGCACCCCTCTCCATCCTGATAATCAGTTCCCTCTCTTTCTGTCTTTCTCTCTGCCCCACAGTGGTAGCAGTTGCCTTCATGTGCACAGAGTGTAGTTAATCTCAGTGTGGGGAGGGGAGGCTGTGACTTGCACAAGGGGCAGATGTCTTCAGTGTGTGCATGGGGTAGAGCACAAGAGAGGAACAGAGGCAAGTGAGTGTTGGGAGGCTGGGGCTCGTGTCCATGGCGGCAGCACTGGCTTC
The DNA here is from genome assembly GCF_019175285.1 of Sceloporus undulatus. Classification (NCBI taxonomy): domain Eukaryota; kingdom Metazoa; phylum Chordata; class Lepidosauria; order Squamata; family Phrynosomatidae; genus Sceloporus; species Sceloporus undulatus. Next base: position 135,841,607 of record NC_056522.1, read on the forward strand.
ATTCAGTGTATGCACAGGGATGGTGGGGTGGAAGAGTTCAGATGACTCTTGAGCTTTATACACTGTGAAGTCCCTGTACATGGTATCATTAATATGTATAATGAAACTTTCTGATTTCTTCCAGGCGTCTGGATTCAAATGCACTTCACTGTGACTGTGAAATACTCTGGCTGGCGGACTTGTTGAAAACATATGCAGAGTCTGGTAATGCACAAGCTGCTGCTACTTGTGAATATCCGAGGAGGATCCAAGGAAGATCAGTAGCCACAATAACACCTGAAGAACTTAACTGTGGTGAGATGTCTTTACAGATGTAAATGTGCCTCCTGCCATCTATTCATTAGGAAATTTATGTACTGTGCCTTACAGAACTATTCATCTCTCTTTGACTATATGTTGTTGTGTTATAACCTGGAATTGAAATGGCTTTAATTGGCATTGTTACCACTTGATGCACACAAGCTACTGAAGATGCAAAATACTTTATACAATATTATTGTAATATATAACATTTTGATGAGAACTATCATTAGTATTAATAGTGAACACATTTCCTGGGGTTTCAGGTCCATTTTCTTTTGACCTCTGCAGCTTTATTTTTCCACTATTAAAAATTGGCAGTTTGTCTTCCTCATAACATGAATCTCTTCTTTGTATTTGTAACAATATTAAAAAAAACATGAGATAGGAAAAATCTCCTATAAAAACTTAGAGATATTTGGGTTTATTTTAAATGTTTTGGAATTCACCTTAACCTTCCTATGATAATGAAAAGTGTTAGAAGTTTGTATTCATTATGAAAAGGGCAGTGAAAAAGATAGAAGATATTTTAAACCAAGCTTGCTCAACTTGTGACTCATCAAGCTAAACCAACCACATATGCTGGCCCTCCAGTGTCCCAGTAATCTCCTGTTTTTCCTTCCTCCTTGGGATTACAAAAACAAAGGATTTGTCAGTCTTGTCTCAGGACAGCGGACATGGCTAGTGAAGTGTATCAACTTGATTGCAATTAAACTGAAAGTTCACTTTAAGTGATTTAATAACTTCATGCTTCCATGTATCCACCTGCAGAATTAAAGCAGTTTGACATCACTTTAACTGCCATGACTATCCTACAGAATCCTGGGGTTTCTAGCTTCGTGAGATATTCAATCTGGTATGTCAGAGAGCTCTGGTGTGTCATCAAACTACAAATCTCAGGGTTCTGTAGAATTGAGTTATGACAGTTAAAGCGGTGTTAAAGTGCTTGAATTTTGCAGTGAGGACACATCCTCTATATTTGCAGTTCTTATTGTTTTGAACAGATGCTTGAATAGATGGTCTGGAACAGGGTGAAGACCCTATGGCACTTCCAGTATTTTTAGCCATAGTGGTTAGGGCTATTGGAAGTTGATATCTATCACTTGGAAGTTGGGCACAAGCTATTCATCCTTGTTTTGGAGATTTAGATGAAGATCAGTTGCAAGTGGTTTTCCAAATACATTCTTCTTGGTTCAGTTTTTGATGGAAGCTTCACATTTGAATTGAATCTGGAAAAATGTTTAATCATTGTATAATGTGTGATATAGGTATTTATATTTGTATTATAAACTTCTCTGTTAGTTTTGTACAGCCTGTTTGTAAAATAATGCTATTTTTAATTACAAAATCTGTATGAAATTATCTTTTTGAATGTATGTTAACAGGATGAACTACACTATTATTTTTAAAACACAGTTTTGCTGAGATTTTTTGATTTTGTTTTGTATTTTAAACACACTTTGTTGATGGTGCAGAGAGGCCAAGAATTACATCAGAGCCTCAGGATGTAGATGTTACCTCAGGGAATACCGTTTACTTCACTTGCAGAGCTGAAGGCAATCCCAAACCTGAAATTATTTGGCTTCGAAACAAGTAAGACACTTTTTTTTTTTAACAAAAGGCTATTACTCTTGTAGCCTCATGTAAAAAGAAGACTCAGTTTGAAAAAATGGATAAACACCAGACTGCTTGTAGGATTTTTTTATATATATAATAGTTTGGATGTACGCACATATACTGAACAAAGCTATTATTTTAACTTTCATTCTTTGGTATTTTTGTGACTTCAGAGATTTAGAGCTACAAATTTGTTTTCCAACAGCAATGAGCTGAGCATGAAAGCAGATTCCCGTTTAAACTTGCTTGATGATGGCACTCTCATGATTCAGAATACTCAAGAGACAGACCAAGGCATTTATCAGTGCATGGCAAAAAATGTGGCAGGAGAAGTAAAAACCCAAGAAGTTACTCTGCGCTACTTTGGTTCACCAGGTGTGTCAACTGACTTCATTGTCAAATACTTTGGAAAATGTAATTGTTGGTTCCATACCTCTTACATACAAGATAAGATAGATACTACAACAGTATCTATGGTCCAGTACACACCACCAGGAAGGGGTGTCCTGGCGGCGATAGTAGGACTCGGGACTGCGCACCAACTGCACGCTCCCAAGCCTTATGATGTGCAGGCGGTGCCATTATAGAACGGCACTGCCCACACGGGGGCATATAGATGATGTGAGGACATCTGAGTACCTACACGTCTTTTAGAGGAAGCGGTGTCATAGGGCTGCATCGCAACTCTTATGACGCCGCAAAAAAGAAGCCACTCTAGGCGGCTTCTTTTTTTGCTACACAGCATTGCTTTGCGGTTTGGTTGCTGCAGCAACTCTGTGCAGCAAAGAGGGGTGGCATTTCCCTGCCCATGTGTAATCTCTTGTGAATCAAGGGCATGAAAAAAGACTATTCAAAATAGCCTCCCACGGTCCTTTATTGAAAATCACTTTATAAGTCCCATTTGAGTCCCAATGGAAGAGATTCCATTAGTGTGGATGCAGTTGTTGATAGGCAAAAAAGGTGAATTCAATATAATGGCCTAAAACCAACTGATGGGCCCAACTAGAGCATACTTATTGAATCAGTGGAAAATATGCAAGTGTTCAGCTCAGTTCCTGTTGTTTCATTGTGTTGCGATTAACTAGTTGGAACTAACATTTTAATTTGGATCAGTGTGTGTGCTAGGACTAGTTTTGTCCTTACATTAGCACTGAAATATAAAGTGGCGTAACAACTTTAATACATACATTAATGCTTTAATGTGTTCTTTTGTTACAAAAGGTAAGGTACTAGAAGCTATTTTAACCGTGTTTCTTTTTTAACAGCTAGGCCAAGTTTTGTGATACATCCACAAAATACCGAGGTCTTAGTTGGGGAAAGTGTGACCCTGGAATGTAGTGCAACAGGTCATCCCCAACCACGTATCACCTGGACAAAAGGTGACAGAACCCCACTGCCAAGTGATCCCCGCATCACAATAACTCCATCAGGAGGGCTTTACATCCAAAATGTGGCCCAGGAAGATGGTGGTGAATATACCTGTTTTGCAACCAACAGCATTGATAGTATCCATGCAACTGCATTCATCATAGTTCAAGGTATTTTTCCTTTAATGGGGAAATCTGTGTTCTGAAGGTTCTTCAAGAGCTGCAAAATCATGCAACTAGTGGTGTCCAGAATCTGCCTGTTGTAGAGAATTGTTCCTTCAACCTGCAGAAAGCTTCACTCCCAGAAGGTGCTTGTAGCTAATTTTTTGGGATTTCTTCTCTTTTTCTGATTCACCAGGGCTGGGAGAGGGGCAGCTACTAAAGGACTCTGTTTCTGACAGCCCAGTTTTATGCAATAAGTTGCTGACTAATATTTAAGCAAAACAATAGCATCTTGCCTAGAGACATAACATTTAAAGCCCTAGAGTAGTAACGCTTTTTTTTTCCTGGATTTGTTTTCCCAAAGAAGGATAGTTTTATTAAAATGTGGGGGGAAATACAATATTATTATTATTATTATTATTATTATTATTATTATTATTATTATTATTATTATCCTTTATTTATATAGCACTGTAAATTTACACAGCGCTGTACATACAATATTTTTAATTAGACAGTTTTGTTACTATATATATTAGTACTGCTTACCATACTGAAAACAGAAGAGACTATCAGCATTATTAAAACAAATGAAATTATTTTCTTTCTTCTGATCCTCCATAGTGCCAAGCAGATATAATGCACTTTGTTGTTGTGTGGCTTCAAATCATTTCTGATTTATGGTGATCCTAAGGTGAACTAATCACAGGGTTTTCTTGGCACAATTTGTTCAGAGGTTTGCTCTTGTTTTCTTGTGAGGCTGAGAGAGTGTGAATTGCCCTTGGTTACTCAGTGGGTTTCCATGGCTGAATGGAGATTTGAACCCTCCTTTCCAGAATCATAGTATAACTGACAAACCATTAGACAACACTTGCTCTCCTATAAAATACTTATTCACATAAAAAGAAAGGAGAAAGGAAACCAAGATGAGAAATTACAGTGATTTGAGAAACAAAACATAGGCCTGTTACAGACAGGCCAAAATAAAGCTGCTTCGAGTCACTTTGGAGGTATAGTATTTCAATGATGCACTCCTAAGGACTAGAGTGCAGCTTTGGTGTGGCTTTTGGACTCTTAGGACTCATGCATCATTGAAATACCATACCTCCAAAGTGACTTGAAGCAGCTTTATTTTGGCCTGTCTGTAACAGGCCATAACCTTACATACGTGTCTGCCTTCATATGTATATGAACTGTATATACTTATGTTCAAGATTACCTCATGTGTAAGTCAAGGGCAGGTGTGGGGGCCAAAATTATAGATTTTTATATGACCCATGGATAATCGAGGGTAAAACTTTGGGGCATAGCACAGGGCTCCTTGGATCCACAGTGGCTCTTTGACATTTCCCCACCATGGTGGACAGAGGTCACTTCTCTGTTGCAGCAGGAAAACACTAAAGAGCCACCATAATTGCCTTTTTTTCCCTCCCAGACATTGAAAAAAGTCACTGAAGACAATAAAGAGGGTCAGTGCTTTTTTAAAGGTTCTCTTAGGACAGGTTATGGCAAGAGCTCCCCACCTGAAGCAGAGTTTTGCCAAGTCACCGAGAAGGTTTCTTGGCTTCCCAACCTTCCAGAGGGGGAGAGTTGGGAGCAGGAATGAAGAGATAAATTTTTTTAAAAAAATTGAAAAATTGTTAGAAAAGGTGTTTCTTCAGTGTTAGGAAACTCTTATTAGAAGAATCCCAGACTGATGAGAATCTGTAATTTATTATGCACAAAATTCACATTTTTTTCTGCAGAGAAAACAGTGTTCTATACAAAAATGCTGTTTCCCATGCACAAAATGCTGTTTCCAGTACAAATATAACATGAGAATTTTGTGCAGAACAAGTCTTGAACTGTGAACAGTCTTTTAAAACTACAGTTTTCTTGCAGTGGGAAGACAATTTCTAAAATGTACTTTTTGCTTCCCTTGAGAATAAAATTATTGGAGAATTACATCCTTGATATATTCCCTAGGAATTGATATTTTTCATATAAAAAGGCAAGGCGGTAAAAAATTAATTAGGGGATCCTCGATACCACTTCTCCATCTATTACATGTGAGACTTGCAGCAGCCAACAATTTGTTCATGTATTTACTCTTGTATCCATTACCTTATATTTGAGTGTCAATTTAATTATGTCAGTACTTTTAACATCATATTATTACTTTGGCAATTGACCTAGATTTCTTTTGCTGTTAGTACTTTGGAAATGTGCTTTGTGTGTTACCAGCTTATTCTCAAGCTGGTAATGATCAAATTGTGTTTTCTTCACAATATAGTTGGGTGTTTTTAAAGAGGGAAAGAAACCAAGGTGTTTTGAACCCAGGGAACATTGGCACTTCGTTAAAGCATTTTCAAGATACACTCCATTTTGGATTTTGCTTCTATTTGTTTAATGTCTCATACTACCTAGAGACCTTAATTGAACATTGATTGTTGTGCTAATCAGTGTGTATGTGTGTACACATACACAAAATAATGGGTATCCATACTCTATAAAGTGCTAGTACAGTGTACCCGCATCATACGCGAGCATTTTTAATGCGGTTTTCAACTAATGCTGAAAGGCGTGTGATGGGGTTGCAATGGCATGTGCACACACTGTGCCATGCACCATGCACGAGCCCCATTATTTTCAATGGGGCTCAAGCATACGCACTATTTGCTTTACGCGGAGGGAGCCGGAACGGATCCCCCACGTAAGGCAAGGGTGCACTGTATTTTGTAATTCACTGACCTACAAATCTAAATAGTATAATGCTAAAGTATATATTATAACTACTTATATTCTAAGTGTTCATTGTCTTTTTATACAGCTGTACCTCAGTTTACTGTGACCCCTCAAGACAGAACAGTGATTGAAGGACAAACTGTTGACTTCCCTTGTGAGGCACAGGGATATCCACAACCTGTCATTGCCTGGACTAAAGGAGGTAAGATTTTTGATTATTTTTTTAGCTGCTAGATTATTTTTAAGGCTTGAAAATAAATCATATACTTTTGAAACAATTCATCTGAAGTAGAAATTTTGAAGTGACTAATGTAATTTTGCAGAATTCAATTTTTCACTCACATTACCATGGTTACTTCTGGACAGTTTTATTAACAGTGCTGTTAAGTGACTGAGCCAAAGGAAGATTGGTGTGACTGTGTGTGGGAGTAAAAGACTCAAAAACTCACTTCTCATAGGTGGGCTTTAAAAAGCCCTTGAAGTTCATTTGGCTTTGCAGCATGTAGTTGGTGCCTCCAACTGCTGTTAAGTAGGACCAGGTTTTCTGTACTCCATTATTATTCCATCTACCCATGTTTTTCTCTTATTTGCAGCTTGACTTAGAGAATATCTAAAATAAGCTTCAAAATTGGAGCATAAGTAGCTTTTCTACTTTTCTTACAGAATGTCACCACTTAGTGCAGGACTGGGGAAAGTGTGTGTTGTGCATCAGTGTAGCCTCTAGAATCATTTCTTGGTCTCCAAAGACTGTCTCCCCAAATGTTGATGTTTGAAAATCTAAAAAATATACATAGTTCTCTCTAAACAATATGAGAGTAATTTTGCCATATGTTCGGCCCTCTTTGGACCATTTTCAGCCCAAGTGACCTTTTTTCCTAAATATGCAAGTGTCTAAAATACCGGGAGGGGGAGGGGGGCTTGATTAAATTTCTCCCACATACTTGCTAGATAGCATTCAAGTAAACTAATTTCTAAAAATCCAAATGGGAATGAAGGGTGGGAAGTTGTGGCACTCTTTGTTTGGAAAAGGATGTGTGCAGCTTCCAGACCTTGCGTAGAGTCCTTGGGTAGAGTTAGATTTAGTATAACACACATTATGATAGCCCTTATATATACTTTGGCCTGTAGTTTAAATTGTATTTCATAATATTTCAAAGTTGTTCTACTACTAAATATAGCATCCATTATACATATTGCCAGGTGCCTGTATTCTTCTCATTGCTTTCTTCCCTTTTGTTTTTTTCTGCAGCAGCTGCAGAGGAAACAGGTGGAAGAACTTAGATACACACATGCTACTGTATACATTTGAATTAATTCCACTGATTACTTTGAAAGATGTACTCTTGATTTCATAGGAATATATTTCCAAAAAAATATGTTCATGATCACAGTGACCTAATTATAATCCAGTCTGTTTTTTTAATGTTTATGTTGCTTCCTTTTATAACATACACACACAAGCAAAGATAGAGCATAGAGGAAAGCATGTGTAGAACTAATAAATAATGTCCGATAGCTCTTTTCACTTTGTTTATCTTTCATTGCCTCAACAATGTTCTACTGTTTCTGTAATGGAATTAGACAAGAGGAAACTTTAATTTTTATTACTCTTTTATGTGTAAGAACTGCTCCAGCAGGTGTTAGATTTGCAGTCCAGGAGACCAGCATTCAAATCCCCACCTCAGCTGTAGAAACTCACTAGGTGACCTTGGCAAGTCATGCTCTCTCAGTTGAAGAGGAACCAATTCAAACCTTCTCTGAATAAAACTTGACAAGAAAATCCTATGACATTCCATAGGTTGGAGTCAATCAGAAAACATATAAGAAAAGAAAGACTTTATATGATCATTTCTAATAATTTAAAGTTGCTTCTAATTTAAAGATGAACTTGGAATTGGTAACTAAAATTAAAAATGACCGAGGAAAACCTTACAATTTGAAATAAACAGTCCCTGGACCCATATTTCTTTGCATTCAGGTGAAGGTCAAAAATGCTTGGGCCTTGGTTGCTAGTTATCCTATTTTGCTAGCCTCCTCCACTTTAATACCTTCTTGCAAAGGAAGTCTTAGCTTGAAAAAGTGGTAAGTTTGGGTTAAGGATGAGAAGAACGTAATTGAAAAGCATGTTATAATTATTTCTCACCAAGGAGCCTGAAATTTATAGCTTCTCGTGCCTCACAGGTTAACTCTTAATCTTAGGGACTATACATGCAACCCTGAAGTGGTGGCATGCAGCCGCCCCTTCTTCAGCCAGATCAGGGCCATGGCAACCTCATGTCATGACCATGATACAGCCTTTGGGGGGTGCAAAAAGGAACCATAAACAGCAGCTCCTTTTTTCACCCTCCAAAGGGCATGATAGCCATGTTGGCGCAGCTGTATGGCACCCTTTTAGTGCTGTCTCATAATGCTGTGTGCCATCTGGAGCGGTGCATGGTGTCAGAGCACCCAGGGGGGCAGAGTTGGGCATGAATCATCAAGACACTACACCCTGACTCTGCCTCCAGGCTGGCCTTTTAGGCCGCTCTGGATAGCCCCAAAGTTTCCAGTTAAGCCAAGGTCACATAGACCTGTACTGAGTCCCACCAGCCACCTCCAGCAATCAACCCTCTGCTCACAGTTCTCAAAGGCAAGGCTTTTGGCTAACAAGTATTGACATTTCCCCACAGCATTCTACACAAAAGCTTAAACACAAAAATAAATGAATGGAAATTAAAGAGAATTTAAAAATAATACCTATCACTAGTTGAATTATTATATTTCCATTTTTCCCCTCCTGTAAGAATGAGGTCATCAGAACTAAGAAAATGTAGAAATAGAAGTTTTGTCCATGGGTAATCTTAGCAGTACGTTCTTATGTTTCAGGAAGCCAGCTCTCTGTAGATAGGAGGCACTTAGTTTTGTCAACTGGAACCCTGAGGATTTCCAGAGTGGCTTTACATGACCAGGGTCAATATGAATGTCAAGCTGTCAACATTGTAGGATCTCAGAGAATTGCTGTACACCTAAATGTACAACCTAGAGGTAAGTTGGCAAAAGCTATATGGTAAGTATACATAACCTCTATTTGAAACAAGCTAGGAAAATAAAATTTCACAAATTTATAGTTGAGGTAGAAATAGAAGAATATTATGAACAATATTCCCCAAATTTTAAATTGAACATATATATTTAAAAAATATGTGTGGAGAAATTAAAAGCTTCATGGAGAACCATACTGTCTGAACTAATTGTTCTAGAATTTTTTTTTGTCCACTACACTTTCTATGTTATAGAGTTCAATATATAACATAGTATTGTGTATATATTTACATACATTTTTAAAAAGTATTAATTGGTTTGATGTGACCAATAAAAGAGGGCCTAAATACTCTAAAGGCACCAAATCCTGATCTTGAAAGCTAAGCAGGGCCAGCCAAGATCAGTTCTTGGATGGGAAATGGCCAACAAAGTCCAGGTGCTGTAGGCTCTATGTCAAAGGAAGGAATTGGCAAAACCACCTCTTAAGCAGTGGCATACCTGCCCGGGGTGTCACCCTGTGTGGAGAGAAGGGGGTTCTGGGGGTGGGGTCAAAAGGGCATTCCCTCCACCTTGCTGCTGCAGCATGTAGATAGGGCTGGGGCAAGGTGGGGTGCGTTAAGCCCTCTCAGTATCCCCCCCCCCCGTCCTCCTGGGCCCGGCGCAGCCATAGCCCCAGCCCCCCCCCCCCCCCCCAGCCTTCCAAGCCCCATGTGGCCATGGCCACTCAGGACCTAGAAAGCAGGGACCTCCCACCCCTCAGCCTATGGCCACATAGGACTCAGAAGGTAGCCATCCCCTCTTCCTGGGGTGTACTACCTCATGTTTTACCTCCCTCTGGGGTGTCACCCGGTGTGGTCTGTACCAATACACATCCCAGTAGTGACGCCACTACTCTTAAGTATTCTTTGCCTAAGAAAATCTTATGAAATTCGTGTGGCATCCATAAATCGACAGGTGACTGTAAAGCACGTACACACACACACACCAACCAGCAACTCTTTAATGGTTAGGTATAGTCTTAAAGTAAAAAAAAAAGATCTTCTACTAAAAAATTACTTAAAATATATTCCCATAAATAGATCTTGTGAAGTCAGTTCCATTGGACTTGATGAGAATTATTTCTAAATACATTTTTATAGGATCCTCAATGAACTTAAATTCTTCTATTTGTTTAATGAGTTTTACTCACTTGTCTTTGCATCTGTGTAATCCCTTTCTTTTAGTAACCCCTGTGTTTGCTAATGTTCCAAGTGACATGACAGTAGAAGTTGGCACAAATGTGCAGATTCCTTGTAGTTCTCAAGGAGAGCCTGAGCCTATAATAACATGGAATAAGGTAATACACTTATGTTTTGATTGGTTTATAATAACAGTGTGTTCCCAGCTCCAGGTATTGCTTAATCTTTTCACTGCACTTAGTTGCTTCTGATAGTTGTTTCTCCTCTGTTTAAAATACTAGCTTTGCTTCTCTCTGAAGTGATGTATTGTAAAAATTATATCCAGCAAACAGGTACCTAAATGGAGTTTGAATTTCTTCTGATAGAAATGTGAGGCTCATCCTATTGAAACTTTAGAAAACAATGCATGAACTTTAGAGTGTAGGTCTGAAAAAGGGGTCCAAATATGTAATTCTTAGGGAGAGTGATCACAAAACTGGTCAATTTGACAAAGACGAATGCCAAATTCATGTCTACAATTATGGTTTTGTTTTTTGTGAACATGAATAAAAATATGCATTGAATTGTCTAAAAGGAGTATCTATTCCATGCATTATTCTGTATCTAGTTGAAGCAAGCTATGGATTTGTTTATATTGGGGGAAAGTGCTAAACTCACCCCAAAGCTGGTGCTGGCAGTCCTCATGACATACAGCTATTTCTGGGGTGATAACACAGTTTTTGGCTCTTAACCTGACTTTGCTCTGAAATAAGAGACTTTCCATCCCCATTCCCCACATTGAGCAGGAAAGGGGGATGGTCTGTTTTCAGACTCGCCACTGCCATATCCTCACAGGCAGGAGCTCTATGTAAAGCCTGCCCATGAAGCAGCCCCCCCCCCTCTACTGAAGACAAATGGTCATATGGCATATGATCAGCAAAGATTATGGGTGCCTGTTTCTGTCTTCAACAGGGGTGGGGACCCACTGGGGAACCTTTACACAGAGATAAGTGGCCTGTGCAGCTCCAAAAACAACACCATCACTACAGCCTCACCAGCCGTGCATTTCCCTTTGGCTATCACCATCATTTCTATGGAAATCAGAACAGGGCACCTGTGTGATCAGTGAGGAGGAGATAGAGCGACCCCTTCCTTGTTGATCCTATGGTGGGATGCCTCATTCTGACCTCTGTACAAGCTCTGGTACCAGCCAGGGTCTCTCAGGGTGCTGCTTGGCCAGGAAAGTTACAGCAACAATGGCATCATGGGGGACAGTGGGGCCGATACAATGTTGTCTGGACTGGCCCAGGTCCACAATGACACATTATTGCACCTGATTTGGCCCTGTGCACATGGTTATCATTCTGGTCAGTCCAGGGCCATTCTGGGGTGTAAAGCTCTGGACTGGCTCCGAGTTAAACCACCAGTGTAGCTGAACCTTATGTTTCAGTGGGATGCAAAGAAAACAGATGTTTTTCTGAGCTCTGTCAAGCCTCTGTATTTCTAATTTCTTCATGCAACTATAGCTCTATTCAGACATTCATTGTTGTTGTTCTTGTGTGCCTTCAAGTCATTTCTGATTTTTGGTGACCGTAAGGCAACCCTATCACAGGGTTTTCTGGGGTTGAGAGTGTGTGAAAATGGCTTCTGCTAAAAAAAAAAAAGAAACATTTTAAATAATTTTAAGGCACAATCCAGAGACCTTGGCTAAGATCCTGCAGCACATATATTACATAGTTATGTCTTCTGAAGATACCCTAATGAAACCTCATCTGGAAAGCAGCACAACCCTCACTAATATGGTCACTTTCATGTTATCAGAGTGCAAGGACTGAGCAGAGCATATCTTTTTTCGTAGATGGATGCACTGCCAAAGACATCTGCAGAGCTCTAGGGTCCCTTGCAAACTCTCTGCAAATGACATTCTTACAGTGTATCAGGCTATGAGAAAATATCTGGATGTGTTCATTCCTCCATCCCCCACCTTCTTACAGTGTGGCAGTGGTTGAGCTGGGCAGGGCTATTCTGCTTACAAGAGATTTTGGTCATTATATGGTTGGAACAGAATGCTGGCTTACACAATGACCGTAGAAGTGAGCTGTGATGGTGTAAGTCCAACTTAAAACATTCTGATTCACTAACAAGATGCCAGTCTTTATTTGTGTTTTCCTGACATTGCAGTTGCTGCCCAGTTATTTTTTTAATAAACCATGATAGAAAGCACAAGTGATTGTGGTAAATTTGCTAACCTATATTTAAGATTCCATTTAAAGGTTCTATTGAAATGTATTGCTATACTTTTGAGTTGTCTATATAGTTATTGCTTCAACTACTGTGCCTAGATAGTAACTCCACATAATCTTTCACAATCAAGGAAATATTTAGGGGTTAAACAGCTGGTTCCACATCAGTCTTCGACTCTGAAGACCATTCAAGGGGGCTGTGAGCAAGAGGAAATAAGTAATTTTTCTGCCTGCCTGATATTTTTCCCCTGAAGCTGTACCCAACAAATTGTGGAAATAATGTACATGGAACCCTGACTGGTGAAAGCACCTAATAAGTGAGGGTGGCTGGAAATCAATAGTGGGTAAAAAAGGACTAATTCCCCAGTTTCCAACAGAAATGTCTTCTGCTTTCAAACTGCATTTTCCCAGCTCCATTTTTCAAAGCAAGAAGTACCAGTCAGGTATAAGCACATGCTGTTGAATTCTAAACTTTCAGAGTGCACAGTTTGATGTTTTCTCCCCTTAAACCAGTCGTGTATAAGCTATTGATCTGGTAAGTCATTGTAGGCTTTCAGCAACCTTATAGGATCTTAATACATCTTCTGGGCTGGATCTTGACTTAGGACCCAAACAGACAGGCCAAAATAAAGCTGCTTCGGAGGTATACAGTTTAAATGGTGCATGCATCTTAAGAGGCTGGAAGCTGCGCCAAAGCCACACTAAGGACTGGCGCACAGCTTTGACACAGCTTCTGACCTCTTAGGATGCATGTATCATTTAAACAGTATACCTCCAAAGTGACCTGAAGCAGCTTTATTTTGGCCTGCATGTTCAGGCCTTTAGTTATGCTTAGTATAGACCTACTGAAGTCAGTGGGACTTAGGTGAACCATGGGGAGCTTGTCCTATTGTTTTCTGTGCATCTCCTCAAACCATAATTAAGTCTGGCTCCAACCCCTGCTTTTGAAATTTATCTTGGAAATCAGAAGATGTTGAATACCTAATATGTGGTTGATGGACTGTGTTCGGTTTGCCGAATTGTTCTTGTCTGGGCTGGGCTAAACTCTTCTTCAGCTGTCCTCTGATATTATGTTCTCTGTGTTTAAGTAGTTTTGATGAAGGGCCTATAATTCTGAACATTCAAAAATAAAAGTTGCACTTCCACAAATTAAAAACAAAGAATTTAATATAAGCTAATGTGCTACCAAATTATTAAATAATTTGGCATTCTGAATTGCTGCAGGATGGTGTTCAGGTCACAGAGAGTGGGAAATTTCTTGTTAGCCCTGAGGGATTTCTTACTATTCGTGATGTTGGACCAGCAGATCAAGGCCGTTATGAATGTGTTGCAAGGAATACCATTGGATACTCTTCAGTTAGCATGGTATTAAGTGTGAATGGTAAGATATATGCTTTACCGTGGACATATGTAGATGATTTTTTAAAAATGTAATGTTACTAAGCTCTAAAAATGTGCACTATTTATGATGCATAATGGGTTGAAGGGGTACCATGACATGAATAATCAGCTGAGTAAATCCATTCTGTTTAATAACTCTTTATCAGTAGGATCGGGCAACATATTTGCTGGGTGTAACCTTTAAATAGGGAACAAATATCCAAAGCCATCAGTCCTAGGCATAGTTGCCTACCTCCTTCATCATAAAGTACAGTTTTGTGACTGTATGGCTCAAATCTCAAATCTCTGTTGGACAGCAGATAGGATTATCAGTGTTACTGTGAGCCTCAGTTTCCAGTAAACATGTCCAGAATCAAACTATATTTAGAGTTTTCTACAAAGACAGCTTTGGTTAATTCATCTTAGTTCAAACACAGTAGTTTATTTTAGTAGATTCAGAGGGGATAAACTGACACATGGACTGTGCACCCTGGTGGTATTATGGAAAAGATGGGAAAGGGACAAAATTTGGTTGATGCATGGAATCCGGATGAGGCTGAGGGTATTAGTGTGAGGATAATTTTTCTCAGATCCTCAATGTTCCTTGATTCTACCAGCCATAGAAATTCACTGGAAGACTAGGGTTGCATGAGGGCAGAGCATTTAGACTCTCAGCAACCCTATTGCACTCCACGGGCACCACCTTGGCACACATCCATACAGACGACGCACACCATAATGACATCACTTGTGCACAGCACTGCACATGAGGGACATCATAAGGCCATGCCACAGCCCTTATGGTGCCCCTGTAGCACCGAGAATTTTTCAAGCAGGTTGGGGGTGTGGCGTCCAGTTGCTGTGTCCACAACCCTGCACTTCTAGGGGTGGCACAGAGCTGCCCCTGTCGGGCCGTCTTGTCGAGTACCTAGGTTGAGAACAAATAGTGGTAGAGTGAGAAGTGCCTATTGCTCTCCTACCCAGATAACAATGCCAGAGTTGGGTGAAATAACACTACAACTTTATTAATCACAAGAACCTGCAAGACAGCAGCAAATGGGATTTGTGGGCATGAATATGTACGTGCGAACAGTTAAGCTGGATCTCCCTTCCAGAGACTTCTGAACTTGAAACTCAGGGTATAGACCCTGCAGTTCATCCTATGCTGATCCTATGAAGGGGTTGGAGGTTACCAAAGTATTTTCCTTGATGTTATTGTTTGGCATTCTTACCTGAAGAAGTCATCCTGGGACATGAACCCATCACACATCTCTCCTCATGCCGGTCAGCAGTAACAGGGAAATGGGTGAATTCTTTCATTTGCCACTGAAAGCCTTCAAAGAGAGTGAATTGATGCTAAGTGCTTGCACTATGCCAATTGTGACATAAAAGCAACAGTTAACCAATTAGCCAAATAGAAAACTAGTCAACAGGCTCAAACATTGTACAGCATAAAACAGGCAAAAAACCTGTGTCACCAACCAATTGTGGCAAAATAAAAAATTCCTACTCATCCCCAAAAAGGTAGCTGGAAATTCCCATGCTATATAGAGGTGGGTGCAGAGCAGAAATAGTGAAGAGGCTGAATCAGGGCATCTTTGCCTTAAATAACCCAGCACAGCCCTGAATGACATCATCTGGAAAATGCACCTCAGTATGCCATTTAGCTGACAGCTTGGAGAGGGCAAAACCATTTTATTCCAAGTTAAAGACTTGCAACAGAATGTGGTAGTACATCCTCTCTCTGAAAAAGAGGCCTTTCCCATGCAAGCTGGCAATTATACTGTCCCCTCCCAACTGCCTGTGTTCCTGTGTTATTTTATATTTCATGGCCATTGGGTTTGCTCAGTTTGATGATGATTTTGGACACTTAAACGGAGCATCTGTAGCCCCATAGGGTTTATTGTAAAGGTATGTTGTTGTTGTTGTTGTTTGTACTTCTAAAATCTTTTGAGTTTCCTACCTCTTGTTTCTTAGACCTTTTATTTTGGCTACAGTCCTATTGGGAATAACAACTTGAGTTCAGTGTTGTAAGAACAGCATGAATTATTTTCAGTCTTGTGTTTGTGGATGTCCACTCACCCAGTACAACATACTTGCTCTTACCTCCCACCTCTAGCCCTTTATATGCCCTCAAAAGCTTCACCAAGCATCACACAACCCTTTGGAGCAGATCTGAACAGCCACAGGTTGGCTTCAGAGGAGAGAAGAGTATGTTAAAAGTATTAAAGCTAACGAGCCTTCTTAAAAGCATGACTCTCTTTACTTGAATCTGTGATGCATTGCAAATAAATATTAAAACTCTGACCTTACCATATCAATAGTTGTCCCCTTTGATGATTAAGATCAAATTCATTTGATAGTATACGGAGGGGTTGTAACAATTTGGAATTGTTTATAAAATATGCTAGAATACTTTTAAATTGCCATTGCAAAATAAACGTCCCTTCTGGAATAATTTTAATGTTTTCAAAATATTCTCAAGTGATTGGTAATTTTCAGTAAAGAAAACGAAATAAAATTTCAGGAAGAAGTGGTTTTCTTTGTAATACCAAAATGATGTCGTGTCTAGACTTTGCTGACTGACTCCTTTTTCGTGTGGCTGATTTTTCAATTTTATCTTTTTCTCTCTGAAGTTCCTGATGTTAGTCGAAATGGAGATCCATTTGTAGCAAGCTCAATTGTTGAAGCAATCACTACTGTAGACAGAGCAATAAATTCAACACGTACACATTTGTTTGACAGGTATAGTATTGCTTGAGGGATTTACTTTCAGCATGACATCGTGTTGGTGGTTACTTGTTCCATTTAGTAACTGTAGCTTGAGCAAAATGGCAGGTTAGCTTAGAAAAAATTGACATTCTAATTCTTGTAAAATGCATATTTAGAAGAAATCTGCCTCCCTCCTTTTACAATCAGTCCAATGTCAGTGTATCTAGCTGCTTGTTTGTTTGTTTAATTACTTGTTGCTTACAATTTGGGATATAGTAATTGAGGTATGTATTTATCAATTACTTACAGATGATTTAATATAATTTCTGGAGCTTTTATGGACACAGTCTTAATATCTGTAAGTGATATCAGTGATTTTTTCTAGTCTGTAAATGAATAGTGTTAGGATTAAGGCTATTGCTGCTTTATTTTATATTTATCTTTTATTTTTATGTGTTTTCCCTGTTTTATCTATTAGCCGCCCTCGTTCTCCTAATGATTTGCTAGCCTTATTTCGATACCCAAGAGATCCTTACACTATTGAGCAAGCAAGAGCCGGAGAAATATTTGAAAGGACATTACAGCTAATTCAAGAACATGTGCAAGATGGTTTAATGGTTGACCTAAATGGAACAAGTCAGTGTCTTTCCCTTGTATGCTCTAAGTATGCATGAAATGAGGCCAGAATGATACAGCTCTACACCACACAATCTGAGTTGTAGCCTTTGTGTTGAAGCTTTACATATATGTCCTGATGTGCTATTTTTCAGTAACAAGTTACTGTACTCCATATAATGCAGTCTGTGAGGGTGATGTGAACAGGAGAGGACAGTGATCTTTAGTCATTCCCCACCTAGCCTTGGGTTCAATGGCAAGGATTTTTCTATGGGCTCTGTTTTTAACGTAAAGTTTCACACATCATTGAGTGTGGTTGAGGACTAGAGATGGGGGAAGGGAAAGAATTCTCTGCTTCATTCATGTCAGTACTATGTTTTGATGACCTAATGAAATAGATATATCAGTGTTGGTTTTTCACTGGTGTATTTGCTGGCCTACACTCTCATTACAGTACAATGGGCCTGACGTATTAGCGGGCTAGCAGTCTGCAGACTTGATAGCATGCAGATCACCATATCCCGTATTATTCAATGGCAGCATGTGCACGCAGATGAACCCATGCCTTTGTCCATTGAATAAAATGGGCTTGAGTGTCCACATTTTTTCCTGTTCACAGGAGGTCCCAGAACAAAATTCCTGCAGATGGGAAGGATCCAATGTATATTGAATGCTCCTCTGGTATGACAGGTCTTTCAGCATAATCCATAGCACCCCAAGTGACATATTTTGAAAATAGGGTTGCACTTTAAAATAAATAAATAAATATGACAAGTGGGGAAAAACAGTAGATGACAGAAGTTATTTGATCTAAACCAGTGGTACTCAAACTTTTTACCTTTGAGACCTTCCTTTACATCTACATTTGGATGCCGTACGCCCCCCCCCTTGACATAGTATAGAAATACAAGTATTTTGTTTATTTAGTGTTATTTTTTCATTTGCACATTCATGTATATTCATATTTTAACATTTTATAAAGAAATAACATCTTTCAAATTAGAACAGTTTTATTTAAGTAAATTCAATATTTAACTTAATGCATGTGTAAATTTTGCACATAAAAAGTTTGAGAAGAGGAGGAGGGGGATCAGAGTCTCGATGTCTCATCCCTCCTCCCCCCCGTGAGTAACTCTTGCACCCACCCCCTGGGGGTCCCACCCCACTGTTTGATAGTTTGAGAACTACCGATCTAAACTGCTCTTGGCAAACTGAAAAATGAATCGTTTAATTTCCCCTATTTTTGAACAAGGAGAGATTTGGGAGATTTAAATGTACCATTATTAACAGAAACACATGAGTTGAGAAAATGCTGTCCAAATTTGAAGCTACAGTGATTAACAGCAAGAGCTGTGGAATTTGAAACTCATGGATTTGAACTGGAGGAAAGGGTTCAGGCCTCTTACATCCAACATTAATACCATATTAAGGAAAATACAATTTTCCATTCTCTTATGCTTTGGTAACTCTACCTGGTTGGAAAGGGATATTTTGCTGAGTTTGGGGTTATGTATGGGCTTCTGAGAAGAACAAAGAATCAGTTTGATAAATAGCACCCATATAGCAAGTTGAAATAATTCATAAATAATTTTAGGAAGTAATTCTGCTTTTTGATTTAGCCCTTTTGGCATTTGCTTCCTTCTGAATGTTTTAGCTTTGTGACAGGTGATCCACAGTTGCACAGTTGAAACATGTAGGACTTTGTATATCATTCCTTGTAATGTTGCCTACTGCTTGCTAATTAGAGCAGTTCCATCTTGACACTGCTTAAAGCCTTTCGACAACAACTAATAAATGTCCTGTGGAATAGTCATATTTGCATTCTGACTATATCAATGCAAGCTAAATTGCATTTATATAGCAATTATTTAGTGACCTTGTTTTTGGCAGTTACCTGTGCTTGCAACATGTTGCAAAGTATTTGGAAGCTACATTAAGGTTTTATAGGAAGACAGAACAGCTAGGTCCTGGCAGACAACCAAATGCTACAGCCAGATTGATCATGTGAAAGGAAATACTTGTGTTTAGGATGGCTTTTCTGTTTTGAATATCTGTGAATTTTATTAAGGCATGATAAAACTTTTAACTTCAAACTTGGAACTGTGCTAAATAGGCAAGGTTTTAGACTGTCTGCTTTGTAGATTTGAAAAATGACCAGATTAATTTAGCAACATGAGTTCCTCCACGTAACTACAGCAGAACAAATAATTTGACTACAGCCATCTTATTGGAAAAAAGAACCTAATTAAGGAAGTTGAAAAGAGTTGTCAAAGAAGGTTGTGCACGTAGGGTTGCCATTAGTCAGGACCTCCAAACCGACCACAAATGTAGGACAAAACTTTCAATGTAGGACCTTTTTTTTTGGTCCTACTTTTGAAAAAGAGCCTCCCTGGGGGAGGATTCCTTCTCCGCTTGGGCTCCATTCACGGAGCCCAAGCGGAGAGGAATCCGCTCCCAGGGAGGCATTCTTTTCCCCTTGGGCTCCGTTTTTGCCAATGGAGCCCAAGGGGAAAAGAATCCCTCCGCCTCAGCGAGGATTCCTTCTCCGCTTGGGTCCGTTCACGGAGCCCAAGCAGAGAAGGAATCCGCTCCCTTTCCCGGCCTCTGGGAGCTTGGCCTTCACAGAGCTGGAAAGAGAGGAGGAGAGCACCCGCGATTGCCTCGATCGCGGGCGGCCCCCTCCCTTTCCCGGCCTCTGTGGAGGCTTGGCCTTCACAGAGGCCGGAAAGAGGGAGCAGAGCCAGGCCGCCTCCCTCAGTGGAGGAGGCCAGCCGGCTTTCCCTGTCTGGGTCCGTCGCAGGGGGGCTGTCCCAGGGCGGGGGGCCAAACCGGGGGGGCCGTATGGAACCGCCCCAAACCGGGAAGTCCCGCCCCCAGGCGGGATATGGCATCCCTATGTGCACGCAGCATAAGTTCCTTTTATATACTAGCAGACCACTAGCTTTGCCTTGGCTGGAAGCCCATAGATCTCAACTTGTTTCTCTTTCTCTTTTCTACTGATTCCAACTCCTTTCTTTCTCACTGGTTTTTCTCTCCCACCACTCCACCAACCTTTCTTTACTAAACTCTTCCCGATTTTACTGAGGATCATGTCTGTCTCCCTCTCTGCAGAGGAAAGAGACATATGAAGCTACTTAAGAGACCTTATGAAGGAATGAATCTCTCATGATCCCCTCTAACTTCATGTTTCCTGAGTAGGAAGGGTCTGGCACCTAGTAATTTAAGAGACTACAACAGTTTACAGACTGATTTTAATTAAAATTAAATAATGTTTTAAAACAAAATAACCTCAAGATGCATTTAGGGTTCATTGAATATTGATGCCAAGTTGTAGGTGTAGATTTCATGGTACAGTCAGACCTCCGTATCTGCGGGGCATTCATTCCTGACACACACACCCCACAGATATCCAAATCCGCACATGCTCAAGCCCCATTAAATTAATTTAAAAAAAATTAAATTAAGGAAAACAAGGGCTTGCTGTCCACGGATGATTAAATCCATGGGTGGCAAGTCTGCCGGTATGTAGGGAAGACTGTACTGGAAACATAAATGCTGAAGTTGTCAGTGTAAGTTTCATGGTACTGAAGGCATAAATGGAGACATACAACAGTGTGTATGTGTACACAATGTTTAATAATTATAGATAAACAATTCTAATAAAATGAATATTTTAATTACAGTATTGTCAAAAGGTAATGCCTAGGTAATTATGGTAAGAATGGTATGTCAGACATTGTGAAAAAAGTTGCCTCATTAGAACCAGGCGTTCATATTGTTTGCTACAAAACCTATCATGTGGAAACATGTACTGGGGAACTTAAAATGTGATTTGGACATGAGTGCAAGTTTAGGCTCTTGCCAGCCAGCCTACTCTCTTCATTGTATTTGCTTTGTCCTCATAGTGATGATGATTAAAATGTCACCCTTTTCATATCCTAGGAAGGCTTGAGCTTACGCGTTTTTCTTTTACGCGGGAGGTCCGGAACTGTATATATTTTAAATAAATAAATAGAAAAATCTGAGTTAGGAATGGTTACATAGGGTTTCATAATAACATTTATGATTTCTAGATTAGGTTCTTAAGATTCTCAAGATTTAAATTCAGTGTATCCACTGGGACTGCCAGTCAGTTTCCCCCCAAACCTTGGCATTGTTAGGCTGCAAACATTTATCTACCTACCTAGGAGGATGATCTATGGTGGGATTTACTGTTTGATTATCCATGAATAGGCTTGTACTTGACGGATTTATTTTTTTAGTTGTCAGCAAGGGTGTGTGTGTGAACAGACGGGCCAGAAGGAGTGGCTTGAAACTGCCCCTTGGGTTGCAGCCTGATTGGGGCTGCAGTGAACGCACACCCTGGGCCCAGTCCACCTTGAAATCAGCTGAAAAGGAGCAGCAAAGGTCTGATCCTTTTTCGGTTGGGGAAAAGGTGGCTTTTCCAGCCCACCATGGTCCCATGGAGGCTCCAGTGGCGTGTGGCATATAAATGCCATGCTGCTGGAGCACCTTAAAGCTGTCCATGTCTAGGCAGCTGCCTGACTTCCAGGCACCTTCAGGGTGGCTTCTGGATGTGCAGCATATCAACGTCATGCTCTGAAGCTGCCTGGGTGGCAGCTTAAAAGAGCCGTCTGTTCAGTCCCTATGTTAAATAATTTTATTTAATCATATTTGAACCTGTAAATTCATTAAATAAAGTAATATCTTTAGATATGTGAAAAGACTACATTTGTAATACCTTCCAACCCTCCCTTTCAGAAAAAAAACACTTTACCTTTTTCATTTGTAGTACATCAAAGATAAAGAGAGTCAGAAAAGGTAAAAAAAAATACACCCTTAAAACTCAGTACCCCAGATTATGAACCAATAAATTTATCTACATCTTTAAACTAATTGAAGAAGTTAATCTCATCATTTGAAGTTTTGTTCTCAGACTGTGAAAGTGTTTAATTTTTTTATCTCTTTCTCTCTGATCTGTTTCAGGCTATCACTATAATGATCTTGTATCTCCACAGTACTTGAACCTGATAGCTAACCTGTCAGGCTGCACTGCCCATAGGCGTGTGAATAACTGTTCAGATATGTGCTATCACCAGAAATACAGGACACATGATGGTACCTGCAACAATCTGCAACACCCAATGTGGGGAGCCTCTCTGACAGCTTTTGAACGCTTATTGAAATCAGTTTATGAAAATGGATTTAATCTACCAAGGGGCATCAGAGCTAATCGGCGGTACAATGGATACACCCTTCCAATGCCACGCTTGGTTTCAACCACTCTGATAGGAACTGAAACAATCACTCCTGATGACCAGTTTAGTCACATGCTTATGCAGTGGGGCCAGTTCCTGGATCATGATCTTGATTCTACAGTTGTGGCCCTAAGTGAGGCCAGATTTTCTGATGGTCAGCACTGTAGCTCAGTTTGCACAAACGATCCTCCATGTTTCTCCATTATGATCCCACCCAATGACCCTCGTGTCAGAAATGGGGCACGATGCATGTTTTTTGTGCGTTCAAGTCCGGTCTGTGGAAGTGGTATGACATCCCTTCTAATGAATTCTGTTTACCCAAGAGAACAGATCAACCAGCTGACTTCTTATATTGACGCATCAAATGTCTATGGCAGTTCAGAGCATGAGGCACAGGAGATCCGAGACCTAGCAAGTCACAGGGGCCTCCTGAGACAAGGCATCGTACAGAGATCTGGAAAACCTCTTCTTCCATTTGCTACTGGCCCTCCAACAGAATGTATGAGGGATGAGAATGAGAGCCCAATCCCCTGCTTCTTAGCTGGGGACCACCGTGCCAATGAACAGCTAGGGCTTACTAGTATGCATACATTGTGGTTTAGAGAACACAACAGAATTGCCACAGAGTTACTAAAACTCAATCCACACTGGGATGGTGATACAATATATCATGAAACACGCAAAATTGTTGGTGCAGAAATGCAGCATATAACCTACAGCCACTGGCTACCTAAAATCCTGGGAGAGGTAGGCATGAAGATGCTTGGTGACTATAAAGGTTATGATCCCAATATTAATTCTGGCATAACTAATGAGTTTGCAACTGCTGCTTTTAGGTTTGGTCACACACTAATCAATCCCATATTGTATCGGCTGGATGAGAACTTTAAACCTATTGCACAAGGCCATATACCTCTTCATAAAGCATTCTTCTCTCCATTTCGGATTGTAAATGAAGGAGGCATTGATCCCCTTTTAAGAGGGTTATTTGGTGTTGCTGGTAAGATGCGTGTGACATCTCAGTTGCTGAATACAGAACTGACAGAGAGACTTTTCTCCATGGCACGAGCAGTAGCTTTAGACCTGGCTGCAATGAACATTCAAAGAGGCAGAGATCATGGAATCCCACCTTACCATGATTTTAGAGTTTATTGTAACCTTTCTTCAACACACACATTTGAAGATTTGAAAAATGAAATTAAGAATCCAGAAATTAGAGAGAAACTGAAAAGGTGAGATCCAGAAAAGTGTGATTTTTGTTGATATTGTAATGTTGTTGAGATGTTTTCAAAATGAATATCAGCATCTTATTTTGGAGTGCCACATGGCTTTCTAAGATATTCATGAAGCTCTCTTGTGGCTAGACTTTCCCATTCCTCAGTGGAGGAACCAAACTCATTTTTGTATTTCTTTTGTGAGCACTCACAAAAGAAATACACATGTTCACATGGAAGGATTAAATTCATATGTGTTATATTATACATGCAAAGGGTCATTATATGATTTCTGAAGAGTGTGATTTCACTGAGGGTCTACTCCCAAGATTGTCTGGCTTCCACCAGCTATGCCCAGAGAAGGAAGCCTACTGCAAACATCCCAAACCTTCCTGATGCAAATAACCCAGAGCTTGGAAGTGATACTATTCAAGTAATAATAATACCTGCAACATGTTAGTTTTAGCAATGACAAGAGCACATTTCATTCTTTTTACAATATACAGCAATAGCAAGTACATTTCTATACCACTTATCAGTGCACTTAAACACTCCCTAAGCGGTTTACAAAGTGTAAGCTAATTGCCCCCAACAAACTAGGTACTCATTTTAGCGACCTCAAAAGAATGCAAGTCTAAGTTGCGCTTGAGCCCTAGCTGTTATTGAACTCACAACCTTGTAGTTTGTGACTGAGTGGCTGCAGTACAGGCATTCAACCACTGCGCCACCAGGGCTCTTATAATGAAACAACCAATAATGCTGTTAGTGCACGTAACATTTACTTCCAAAACTTCAGTTTATGTGCATCTAGAGGGATCATTCTCAGGATATGAAAGCATTTTGCAATTTTAAACAGTTTTTTCAAACAAATTAATTGAAAAGTAACACATTATTGAAGAAGTAACAAACAATGACTACTGTGTTTCTTTCCCTGTCTCTTTCATTTTAATTAATACTAACATGTTAGCTATTTGAAGGGACATAACAAACTCTGAAACAGCCACACATAGACTCTGCAGTTATGGCTTGGGAAAATGCATGACTGTTATGGTGGGGTCAGCAGGGGAAATTCATAGTAGCTGCATGTAAAGTTTTTAAAAGTGGGAGAAAACTCTGGATTTGAACCAAAAAGCATGCAATGGTTGCTGGTCAGTGGTTGCTGACAAAACAGAAATAAAATGAAGCTCAAAAGGTTTTAAAGGTCAAATAGTCAAAGGAGATTTCAGAGCCTAATAAGAACTAGTTAAAATGAAGTTCTGTACACAAATACCTAAAGGCAAAGGAGCAAAAATTTAAAAAATTGAACAAGATCTGGTCTGAAATCCTTTTGGTGAGTTCCAATTGGACTCAATACATAAGTAACTGATTCAGTGTGGCCCTGTTTTAATGAGGACTCAGAATAGCATTTTAGCCTTGATTCAGATTGGTATTTTCCAGCCTCTAATTAAGTTAAATTTCAGCTGTTGCTCTTAAATACAATATGCTACTGAATTCATTTGTTTTTGTTGATTCACAATCATTTGACTTCTTATAGATTATATGGTTCACCACTGAACATAGATTTGTTTCCTGCTCTTATGGTAGAAGATTTAGTTCCTGGTAGCAGATTGGGGTCAACATTGATGTGTCTGTTGAGCACACAGTTTAAACGTCTTCGAGATGGAGACAGGTAGGTTGTGTGTAAAAGGAGTATTTTACAATTTTGACAATAATCAGCTATGGTAATTGACTAGAATTTCCAACACCTTTTATTGAAAGCAAAAAAAAAAAAAAAAAAAGCTAATGAAGCAGAGAAATAGTGGGTGGGAAGATGAGCATGGCCTTAAGCTCACTCAGGCTGCTGCCACATGGCATAATTAATGCAGTTTGACACCACTTTAACTGCCATGGCTTCTGCTGTGGAGATGCAGCCTTAGATTATGGTTCATGGGGTGTTTTAAGTAATTGGCATTACCCAGCATTTTATACCATGTCTAATTTTGTATTTAGTTGGTTCAAAGGTATTAGGGACTAACAACTTGGAAAACAAAATTGGTCCCAAAAGCCATCAGTTTGCCTGCTCCTTTTGTAAAATTCTATGGCACTTCTTCATGAGTTATCTTGTTTGCCTTTTCCTTCCTGTTTTCTTCCCCACCTGCCTATAATAATACATCCTGCTTCATTTTTTACACAGCACACTTATACTAGCAGCTAGTTCAGGACTCTGATGTCCTAGACCAGTGATGGTGAACCTTTTAGAGGCCCAAACTGCAACCCAGAACCCACTTATTTATTGCAAAGTGCCGTGTCCCTTTGGCTTTCTAGTAACAAACTATGTCAAACCCTGAGCTGGGGCAATGGCACATGTGCCCACAGAGAAGGCTCTGAATGCCACCTCTGGCATGCGTGCCATAGGTTCGCCATCACTGTAGACAAATGACTGTCTTCCCCAAAGGACAGATTAGCCCTGTTTAGCTGGAATATGCCTAATGAAGCACCAGAGATAGAAGCTTCATATTACTCAGAGAGTAATGCTTTGTAATGGAGTTTGATTATTGATCACTTGTGAGTGAGGTGCCAGATACCAGATACTAAATGATATGTGTGCATATGTGAACTGTATCTTAAAGGTGTTATCAGGGTGAGTTTGTAAATAGGACAATTAAGGCATTTGACCATATTAACAGGCCATATTTTAATAAAGCTCTGGAAATACTGCTGTTGTACAAGGTACTAGTGAGCAGTTCTATCTGATTTTTCTAACAGTATAGATTTCAGATAGCATTAAAGTAATAAAGTATCTGCTAGAATTATGAGCCTCTGTCTGTCTGTCTGTCTAGTTGCCTCAGAGAATATGATTGCTTCTACAAATATGTCAGGAGAAGTAGCTTCATATAGGGAGAGATAATGGTTACTGTAAAAATTGATTCTATCAGTGACTGTATCAGTACTTCCTGGATTCTATTCATATTAATATGCACAAAATAGATATTGTGTATAGGTTCTAATAACTGTTGTCCACTAGTAAAATATTTTATTGATTATGGTCTAAGGGTGTATTCTTCATGTGAAATTACAGATTATGGCATGAGAATCCTGGTGTGTTTACTCCATCTCAGTTGACTCAGATCAAGCAGTCGTCCCTTGCCAGAATCCTGTGTGACAATGGGGACAATATTACCAGAGTCCAACGTGATGTTTTCAGAGTGGCCGAGTTCCCACATGGATATGGAAGCTGTGATGAAATTCCAAAAGTTGATCTCAGGATGTGGCAAGATTGCTGTGAAGGTATACTTAATTACATGTACACACAGATGTCCATTGAAAAAAAAATAGAAAAAATACTATAGATTTTTCAAATAAAATTATATAATTATATTGTATAGCTATTAGGCAGAAGGTGCATGGTATTGAGTGGTTTGACTGTTGGATTTGACTCTGGAGTCCAGGGTTCAGAGCTCTACCCAGCCATGGAAACATACTGGGTGACCTTGGGCAAGTCATTCACTCTCAGCCTCAGAAAACCCTGTGATAGGGTCTAATTAGGGCTGCCGTACATTAGAAATGACTTGAAGGCACACAGACAGGGAAAATAAAATTCAGGAATATAATTTGCCATGGAGATGCTGAATTAGTTTTTCACGTCTCTAGTGACCCTTTCCCACAGAAGATACCCTCTCCCACATTTTAACCATAGACAGATTAAAAGGGATGCAGGCTATGCTTGGAAGAGGCAAATCATTTTGAAATGGGGAAACTTTGTCCTCATCACTACTCAGTGGTGCCTTAGATGGCTGTAACTTTGCTTTCTTCATGTTCAGTGAATGGAAGCAGGTGATGATCATTCTATAGGCAACTGCATTATGTGTGTGTATATATACTTTCAAGTTTCCTGCCTATTTATGGCAAGCACATGAATTTCATAGTGTTTTCTTTGGATGAAGTATACTCAGAACTGGTTTTGCAAGTTCCTTCCTTTGAAAGGTAGC
Organism: Sceloporus undulatus; assembly: GCF_019175285.1. NCBI lineage: Eukaryota > Metazoa > Chordata > Lepidosauria > Squamata > Phrynosomatidae > Sceloporus > Sceloporus undulatus. The sequence goes on from NC_056522.1 coordinate 135,869,345, forward strand.
CTACAACACCTGATATTAATAGGCAGTCTCCCATCCAAATGCTAACCAGAGCTGAACCTGCTTAGTTCCCAAGATCAGATGGGCTCTCGTGTCTTTAGTGTATTCAGGCTGCCTGTACACTGTTATACTTCTAGATTAGATTTTAATATGCTTACCATATAAAAACAGTAATTCTGTGATGAAAATTGTTAAATCAAGCTAGTGTTTGGGTTTATATGTTGCTAGTTGCTAGTTTATATATCAAAAACAGAGTGTTTGCTCTGCAAAGAAGCATTGCTTTTATGGTACAGTTTATATCCACAGTTTGGGAAAAGCTTTTACTCTCTCTCTCTCTCTCTTGATATTTAACAGGGAAATTTTGTGGGTTGTGGATTATGTTGAATTTCTCTTACAGTTTTTCAGTCTTCGTCATACGACCTGTAACATCCTTTCTAATTTCAGATTGTAGAACTAGAGGACAATTCAATGCTTTCTCTTACCACTTTCGAGGAAGACGTTCTCTTGATTACAGTTTCCGTGAAGACAAGCCTTCAAAACATGTGAAAATTTCAAGAACAAGGTAAATAACTGGAATACAGAAGCACACATTATTGTGTAAGTTGGAGTCAGTTTGAAGGCACAAATCAGCACTACAAATTGTGACAAAGATCTCTTGAGATTTTTCAAAAACATTGTCAGACTCAAGTCTCTTTATCTTATTTATATTTTCTCCAGTTTATTTTTTGGTTCTTTTCCCTGCAAATCTTAGAAATACAGTGCGCCTGCGCCATGCGTATACACATTTTATGCGGCTTCCAGCTTACATGGAAGCCGCCTGGAGAGGAAAACAATGGGGCTTGAGCATAGGCGGATTTTCCCTTACGCAGGGGGATCCGGAACAGATCCCCCCCCTGTAAGGAGAGGGCCAACTGTATGTCCAGATCTTAAATAGGAAGTCATTTTGCCTTATTTGTCTGCAGAACTAAAAGTTAATGCTTTTAAAATGTTTAATAAATTCAGAAGGAATTTAAGTTCCTCATTCTGTCAATTAAATTTGGTTCCATTCTTTGTACAGTACTGGTCTCTGTACCGAAGTAGTCCGTGGCCATGACCACACTTGAACTTGAGGCATCTCCAATCCAGGAGTGGCCATTAAATTTAGACAACCTCATCACCATACCCCCAGGTTTTGCATTTCCATGGCTATTCATACAGTCTGATTACAATAGTCCTTCCTGAGCATCAGTTCACTCCATGCATCTGAGGAAGTAGACCAAGTCTACGAAAGCTTATGCTCCAACCTCTTTCACTCAGGGTCAAAGGTGCTACAAGACCCCTCACATACAAAATTACAGTTAACCTCAACAGCATATGGCTGGGATTTCTGCATTTATGTATTTTGTGGAGTCTTGGAAACTACTGTACTTCTATATTTCAATAGTCACCATCCAGTTGTATGTAGAAGTTTGCTTGTAAGCCTTGGTGGCGCAGTGGTTAAATGCCTGTACTGCAGCCACTCAGTCGCAAAGGAGTTCAATACCAGCAAAAGGGCTCAAGCTCAACTCAGGCTTGCATCTCTCCAAGGTCGCTAAAATGTGTACCCAGATTGCTGGGGGAATTAGCTTACATTTTGTAAACCGCTTAGGGAGTGCTTAAGTGTACTGACAAGCGGTATAGAAATGTATTCGCTATTGCTATTGCTACTTGTGTGAAAGGATCAAATGCTATTAGTTTTGCTGCTGTTGGAGAGCTGTGAAGGCTGTGTGAAGAAAAAATTACCATTGTGGGTAGAGAACATTCTTTGTATTTTTCAGTGGGAAATGGTCATTTGTTATCCCAAGGGTTGGTGCTACTCCTTTGCTTCTTTGCAGCTTGCTGAGCTGTCATTTAAGGAGTCCTAATCATGGAGTTTTTAAGCAGCAATGGCTAGAGAAAGCTGATGAGAAGCTAGAGGAAAAATTTCCCTTAGAGTAAAATTGTACGTGCTCTGATTAGTGGTAGTTGATAGTTAAAGATGATGCTATAAACCATTGGCTGTTTGGATTATACAGGGCAATGGAGAACATATCTATTCCTGTGAAGGACCTTGGTAACATAATTCAGCTGTTAAACAACTGTTACAGCTGTTAGAGGTGGTTTGCTGGAGAGTGTAGTTAAAGTATTTCTCCCCTGCTGATAACAGGGATTGTGGAATACAAAAGAGAAGAGAAGTGGAGAGAGCCAGAACTTTTTAGATAGAGAGAAAAATTATGCCAAGAAAACACAAGATAATGTTTTAGTGTAGTTTAACTGAGAAGTTTTGATTTTCTTATTTGCTACTGGACAACTGATTTGATTCAGTGAAGGAAACAGTTCTTACAAGCTAGATATAAGAATGCAGGACTATTTCTTATATGGGATTTAGGATTTGCATGGAGAAGGCACATAGTGACAGTATAAGCTTGGTGAGGTAAAAGAAATAAAAAAAATCTTTGAGATTATGACCTCTCCTTTATTGTTTATAAGGACATATTTAAGGTTAGGCCACAGTGATAATTTATGTTTTCTAATAAATTCTGAAACACTGTGATCTAGTTTTTACTTCTCATAATTGAAAAATTTTGAAAAATGTATACAGGAAACTGAACATTATGTTCTGCAAAGTTTCAGCTAAATATTTTGGGACAGATGACAATATTTTCCCTGAAAAGAGACTTTTTTAATACACTCTTTGTTTTATCTCCCCATATTTAAATTAAAATAGAGAAACATAACAGCTTGATAGGAATTCTGTGTTCTCATGGAGAAAGTGATTTACCTCCCCCCCCCCCAAACACAGTATAGTAGACTATGGAGATAATAAAGAAGAGAAAGCTAAAGTACAGTGGGTCCTTGTTATCTGCTGGGATTTCCTTTCACAAACCCTATGGATAACAAAATCCATGGAAGCTCATGTCCCATTAAATACGATGGCATATTAAAATGGTGCCCCTTATATAAAAAGGCAAAAATCAAGATTTGTCATGAGTAACTTACACTTTTTTTGAATATTTTCAAGCTCTGGAAGGTTGGATCCATGGATAAATAATTCATGGATAAGGATGGCCAACTGTAGTAAACCAAGCTAATTAAATGGGAATGAAGAACAGCACTGGGAAAGTAAATAGTTGGTGGGAAAATGTCCTTTGTTGTCTTATTCTACCCACTATAAATCCAGTGCTAAGCAAGAAGCACTTGCAAAAAGAATAAGGGCAATTCTTAAAACCATCATTTGAATTTCCTTCAGAGAACAGTTGTGGCGAGCAGTACCTGAGCTAACCTTGCCAAGCTGTGAACTGAGACTCTCAGAGAGACCACTAATGCCCTGAAAGGTTGCTGAGAGAAGAAAGTGGTTGTGTCCAGTCTCGATTAAAGAGATACTCATATGCCTTCCCTAAAGAAGAGATGTATTGCCCCCATATGATGTGGAAAGAAGTGATGAATGTCACCTTCCTGTCACAAAAAACAAAAACAAAAAAAAACCCAAAATATAAGTCTGGACAGAGTGGTTTTGGTTTTAGAGAGACGGCGAATCTGCAGGAAAACCTCCAGCACTCCAATGTGTCAGAGACATAGAATGAGAAAAACTGCTGATGGCAGAAGTCCTAATTCCAGCTCTGAATAATGGCCAGGAAAAGGAGAGACAACAGTCTACATAAAGAATCTTTAAGAAAGAAAAGAGGCACAGAAGCCAAGAAGATTCCTCTTCTTAAATTAGAAGACAGGAGAGAGAAAGAGAGACGAGGTCCCAAAATGAAGAACCCACGCCTGTTCCACAGGCTCCATTTTAGGCTTCCTTCTCTGTTTTGTTGGGAAAGAAACAAAGCAGATAACGAACCCTTGCACATTTAGACCATATGCTTAGCAAATCACACTGCACATTTCCATAACTGATTTTGCTGAGGATAGTTTATGACTAAATAAGCCAGGATTCCTGTGACTGTCAGGAGATTATCAATTGAATTTAAAGCACCTTATCCTTGATGGGATAAAGTTGCAGTTAATTTTAAATGTGGGTGTTATTGCACACAGCCATGGCCGGGCAAGTGCAACCCGTCTGCAGCCCAGATCCCAGCCACACTTATCCAGTGGCTTTTAAAAAATGGGAGCTTGCCATTTTTGAAAAGTGGCAGGATAATCATGGCTGGGATCTGGGCTACATATGGGTTGCACTCATATGAGCGTAAGATAACACCCGCTTTTAAAATTAAATGAGGCTTTATCCTATCAGAGAAAAGTCAATTTAAATTCCATGCGATAATCTCCTCAAATATGGGAGATTACTACATCAGGCGCTAGTGATGGATTTGAAGTGGAATTACAGTCTATGATTTTTCTCTTTTTGGCATGATGTCATCACTCATCCATTGCTGATCTGTTGTTATACCATTATTATTGTGCAATTTCATATTGATGGGTATCTCTTGCTAATGCAAAATTGTGTGATAATACAGTGAGCCTGTGCCATATGTGGGCTTCACTTACACTGCTTTCAGCATACGCTGAAGCCGCACGAGAATTCTATCAATAGCATGCACGCCTGTGGCGTCATGTGCATGTTCCCCATTATTTTCAGTGGGGCATGAGCATACTCAATTTTCCCCTTACACAGAGGGGTCCAGAATGGATCCTCCATGTAAGGGAAGGGAGGACTATAATGGTATAGCAACAGATCAGCAATGGAACAGCAATGGATGAGTGACAACGTCATCCAAAAAGAAGAGGAATGATAGGCTGTTATTCCACTTCAGTTCCATCACTAGCCCCTTGTGTGCTAATCTCCTTACTGGAACCAAGCCTATAGAAAAATAATCTTGGGTTCTTAGTAGTGAATATTGTATTCTGTAGTATTGCCTTTTAGGACTGAATCATTTCAGTACATTAAGTATTATTACAGTTTTCTTGAATGATAAAATTGAATGAATTTGTTTAAATCCAAGATTTTGTTGGAATAGGCAATATTAATACTGCTACACATCTATAATATATTACCTTTAAAAAAGGCAATACATTACCAGAGAATAATAACACATGTATCCTTTTAAGATTAGATGCTATAAAATCTACATTCTTTTCTCCTGGCCTTAGCTAACTTTTTTTTATCCTTTCTTATCTCAGGTAACATGGTGGGAGGAAAGATTAAACCATTTAATAGACAAAACAGCTGCAAGTCTAATGAAATCCAGGAGTATAGTACTGTACTGTCTTTTATTTCATAGCAACAGAATATGAAGCATGATAAAGAGAACACGTGCCAGCCAGTGTTCTTTACATGTTAATGCCAAATCTTCACATTGTGAAAGAATTCTTTTTCAGCCCCATCTATTATTGTCATCTGATCTGCACTGTATGCATTCTTAAAATTTATGTTAATTTAGTTAACTGGTGCTGCAGAATTGTCAGCAGCGCTTTGGTTAAAAGCAACCTACATCTCCAGAAATAAACAGTAGCCATGAATTATCCTATTTGCCGAAGCAAAAGTTTTAAGTAGCACTTGGAAAACTAACTAACTTTTCCAATCTTGATAACCTTGAAGTTGGTGATTTTCCATTGGTAGGAACAGATTCCCTTTTAGACAAAAGAAATATTCCTAATACAGACATATTTTAGTTGAAATGTCTGTTTTACAATCTGGCTAAAAATGGGAATGCCAATCAGGCAACAGGAATATCAAGTCATATGTGATATAGGAGGCTTTTGTTTCATGTCTCTCCAAAGTAGTATTAAAAATGTATCCCGTGGACTCTGGAGTAAGTTTAGTGTGTCTTATGAAGGCATCAGGAAACAGTAGTCAGGAAATGAGAGAGGATGGGTGGGCTTCTTGTTTGGCCTGTGTTTAAATGGCAAGCATTCAGCATCTGAGATGTCCAATCTCCTGCAACATTCAATACCACAGAGATTTAAGCTACTACTATTTTCCAATGGCACTACTAATTATGGTACAGGCAAAAGTGGAATTACTTGTTTTGTATCACCCAGCTCAAATGCTGAGATGTTGTTGTTGCATGCCTTCAAGTCATTTTTTTTACTTATGGTGACCCTATGGCGAACCTGTCTTGTTTGTTTGTTTGTTTGTTTGTTTGCAAGATTTTTTCAGAGGAGAATTGCCATGCCTTCCTCAGAGGTTAAGAGCATGTGGCTTGCCCAAGTTCACTCAGTGGGTTTCCACAGCCAAGCAGGAATTTGAACCCTGGTTTCCAGAGTCATAGTTCAGTACTTAAAACCACTGTGCCACACTGGATCCCAGCCTGTGGAATGGCCTGCTGGATGAGATCCGTAAAATCACCAATCTAGATGGCTTCAAGAAAGCTGTTAAGACAGATCTCTTTTGGCAGGCCTTCCCAGAATAAATTACTTGGCCATGTAGTGACACCCCCCCCCCCCAATATATATCTGATGACTCTGCCCACTGTTATTGTTATAATTGTTCGTGTAATTTTAACTTTAAACTGTTTAATTCTTCTTTAATGGGGGGGGGGATATTTTGTATATATGTTGTATTCTGTTAATATTGTAAACCACTTAGATTGTTTTTTTTAAAAAAAAGCAGAGTAGAAATAAAAGGTTTATTTTTTTATTATTATTAACTGTAGAACAATTCAAGTCTGCTTGACACTTTCTTGTTTTTGTATCTGTTTGTTTTTAAAGGGAAGTAAAAATATCTAGTTGCATAAATATAAGATCAATTTCATTACAGCTTCTTAGGTCTCTGCAACCAGCATTTTATACTTACAGCCTGCTTCACCACCTTCCCTGATCCTACAAACTTAAACAAGGCTCCAGGATGGTGAAAAAGTTCATCCTAGGGGTCAAAGCACCAGGTGCCTGGAATTGGGTTTCAGCCAGTCACAGAGTACCATGTGATTATGCGTCTTGACAAAGAGTTGTTGGGTCTGCCCTGCTAGAATTACATGGTGACAACTGTGCCACTTAGGGTTTTGTTATCTCAGGTATGTCTTGGCTGTCTGAACTAGTGAAGGACAAAGCTGGGTTAGTAGATTGCATTCTTGCTACAGCACATGAAGACCATGTGTGTCTTATTATTGTACTGAGTATTTAGTCCAAACCTAACTCTCAGCAATCAGGATGAAATTCATTCAGTGTGAGTGATTGGATTCATTATATGCAGAGTCGAGACAGTCCTGATAAAAACATGCACTTTTAAAAATAATTTTTTTGACTCTCCTCCTTAATGAGCTGGTTACTTTTTTACAGCTTTTCCAGGGAGAGTATACTTTTAAATAACTCTGTTTCATCCTTTGACGAGCGCAAGAAAGGACCTATAATGAATGACTTCAAAGAATTTGTTGGAGATATGCAAAAAACTATCACAGACCTCAGAAAACAGGTGAAAATGAAAAGTTATTTAGATAATAATCAATTGTATCACATAGGAAATGTTTATAAAATGTAGAAGGGGGGAAAAACATTAAAAGTGCAGTCCCGTGTGTGTGTATACATAATTTAAGTTCCACTGAGTTCATTAGGGCTTACTGTTATGTAGGAGAATATAGGATTGTCTCTTCGTTTTAATAAATGAGAATATAGTGGGCCCTTGCTTTACACGGGGATCCGTTCCAGACCCCCCCCCCCTGTTTAAAACCAAAAATGCGTAAGCTTGAGCACCATTATATCCAATGGAGTTCATGCTTGTTGCACAGCTGCCTGTGCACCCCATGGCTGCAAGCGCCATTCGCAAGCCCCATTGGATATAATGGGGCTCGTGCTTGCCATGCGGCAATGCGCACATGCATGCACAGAGCACTTGCTCATTTCCCAGGTGGCTTCAAAGTATGCTGAAAGCCACCTATAAGGAGCCTGCGTATGGCACAGGCTCACTGTATATATGGGGTTCAAAGGGTACTCTTGTCATTGATTAGCAGAAGATGATTTCAATTTTCTGTACCCCCTCTCTTCTCTGTGCCTCCAAAAGTACGGTATGTTATAGGCAGTTGGTGGACCTTTTAGAATAGCATGGGAGGATTGTGGGAGGGACGTGGGCCTGATGTTACAGCAACAGAATGAGGTTTCCCCCTCCAAATATTGACCACTGGTAATGGGAGAATGGTTGGAACATTCTTTCATTGTTTTATCTGCTTATGGAACATGAACAGGATCCAACTGTATGGTTTTTCCCCCCAATATTATATTTGTTTTAAATATTACAATTGAATCATACATTTAATTTATCTGTCCATCTGTCTAATTTAATTATATTTGTATTTAAAACATTTTAATGAAAACATTTATTTCAAACATATTTACTACTTGACTGTGTATTTTTAAATGTTTTTAAAGTATGCACAAGTTTAGCAAGCAGTATCATGATATGGCTTTACATTACTAAATTGGAGAAATTTCATTAGGACAAGATATTGTCTGTGTGCTGTAGTGGTTACAATTGACATGCTGCTCCTGTAGGTCCTTGCCAAAGGTTCCTACTGTTTTTCAGGCTCATAGCATTCTTGTGAAGTTTGTAGTACTGACCAGGCAGTGAGAAGAAACATGTATACTTTCTTGAACTCCTTGAAGTAAAACAAGAATACATATGTATTTTAATTTTGCAAAATACTAAATAGTTCCAGTTCTTGCATTTGGTCTCTTGAAGTGATGAGAATTTTTGCATGATGTACACAAAGTAACATTGTCTCTCCACTTCAGCCGTCCCCCATCCCATTGTAATAATGGTGTGGTACATACCGCCATACAGCGGCATACCAGCGCTGATTCTAGGGTTAGGACCGTGCGGCAACCACATGGTCTCTAACCCTAGAACATACGGGCGTCGTAACAATGGTGGCGCCCTGTGTACACGGGCACCGCCATTGTTACGTAAACACCGTGCGACATCCACACGTTGCTGTGCGGCGCTTACATAACGAGTGCTCCAGTAGTGCACTTGTTACGCCGCCCCTGCAGCTTAAAAAGAACCTGTTTTTCCTGGGTTCTTTTTTGTCTCCGTAGGGAAGCCACACAGTTTGGCGGCTGTGGCTTCCTTCTGGAGGAAAAAAGGCAGCCGGTAGGCTGCCCTTTTCGGGCAGTCTGTCTCAGGCCCATAATATGCAAAAGAGGTTTTCAGGTTGATCATAGCTGCAGAGTAGTCATGCCTGCCACTGCTTGTTTCCAGGCTGATTCTGAATGTAAAGTAGGAAGGAAACTGGAAATAAAGTGAGCCAGTGGAAAGAAACCTCTCCTCAGTCCTCTGTGTAATTGTATTCTTGTGTTGGTACCAGAGGAATTTAAAGGGGTGAGGTACCCCAAGGAAGTTTTATGGGTGTCTTTTCACCTTGCTCTTCTGCCCCATTCATTCCCATTTAAATATTCCCATTTAAGTGTTACATGGCGGATCCATTATTAGCTCCTGTTTAATAAAATGCATTCATTAATACATTTCCTCTCTTGTCTTGCCATTCACATATCTCCAGCTGCTTATCTTGTTTAAATTAGGAGGAGGCAGAAATGACCGCCCTGCAATTCTGCTCCTGTCTATAAAAAAAAAGTCCCATCAGGCATGAATGGCTTTCTCACAGCCATGGCTTTGCCATGATAGCCGCTTTTCTCTTCACATTTTGCTCATCAAAAGCATCCAACCCAGGTGCCTTTGCCTCAAGGGATGTGTGTCTGTGTCTGTGTCTGTCTGTCTGTTTGTATGTCTGTATTCCTCCCCTTCCCTCCCCTCACCACATTCCCATCCTATTTTATTTGGGAAATGGTATGATGCCTGTAAGGAAGAATGGATAAACATTCATGTGGAAATTGAGAAATGACCAACCAAATGTTGAAAGATGCAACAGTACTTGCAGAAAGCAATACAGGCTGAAACAGGTGGCAGGCTAACTCTGGCCCATTACAAAAGGGCTTTAAAGTACGCGATGAGCGCGTACTAGGGTTAGAAATGACGCCCCTAACCCTAGTACGCGCTCTGTGCGTAGAAAATGGCAGCGGCCGTGTATTGGGGCCGCGCCAGGGTGCCTATGGCGCCCTTTCCGCAACCCCGAAAGGAACTCCATTTTGGAGCTCCTTCCTGGCTTTGTGTCGCTGGGCGCAGCCTTCAGACGGCTGCACCCAGTGATGCAGAGGAGAAAGGGGCCAAGCGGCCCCTTTCTCCTCCTCCCCGCCACCGCGGGGTGTCCTTGGGGCTTGAAGCCCCAAGCACACCCCTTTCTAGGCTGCGGGGAAGGGGCCTTTTGCCGTTTCCCCGCAGCCTGGAAAGTGGCAGATCAGGGCCTCAGCGGCTGCCGCTCTCACCACTGAGGCCCCGATCCAGCGGGGAAAGGGGCGGGTGCAGGCCGCCGCTTTTTGGCGGTCTGTAACCCGCCTCTGTTTTCATTTTGTCTGCCCTGATGATGCCTTACCTGTTTATTGATATTTTTGAGCATGACTTCACTTCCTCCCCTATGCATCCTCTTACTTTCCCTCTAATCTCTTATCATACACATGTAGTTGGTGAGGGGTAGACCCCATCTTTCATCTTACCCAAATACACAGTGAACACTCACACTTGAGTGAAGACAGTATTTTTTGATGATTTCAAGCATCAACTTTCATACAGGGACACTAAGAACACCCATTAGCACTCCAAAGTACAAGCCTCTTATTGCTATATTTCCTTAAAACAAACACATGCAAAAATATCAAGATCTCCAAATAAAATATAGCTTGGCCTTCAAAAATGTCAAAAAGAAATAGAAATGGTGAGTATCACATGGAACCATCAGGAGTGGAATGAGTAATCAATAATAGAATCTCTATTGGCCAATGAATAGCCTGGGAGAACAAAATAGTGTAGCATTATAGCCAAGCTGCACTTCCTAGCAGTCTGAGAACACTGGGAGTAAGCAGCAGATATTTAAAGCATGCAGTGTTTTCCCATCTATAATGATTTTTAGAGTTAAGAAGCTTTCTAGCATTTTTATAACTTGAATGTTTAAAAGGGTACAGTACATTTCTTCAGCTTTGTTGATCTACACAGCAAAGTGCTGGAAATTCTTTTAGCGAAGACGAATAAACACATATTTTCCTGTCTTCAGATAAAGAAACTTGAATCAC
>NC_056522.1:135880400-135962636 GCF_019175285.1 Sceloporus undulatus
GGCTCAGTAGAACTGAATGCACTGATGAAAATGGCAAATCATATTCCAGTAATGAAACCTGGAAAAAAGATCCATGCACCACATGTGAATGCAAGGTGAGCAGGCAGAACATTCATGTTTATGTTTTAACATGGCTTAAAGCACAGTTTTGTGTGTATTCGGTTAGCTGTATAGTAAGTGAAGCTTATCCTAAGGAAAGTATGTTTAGGATTGCTATCTTTACTGATTTTGCATTGTGCACTTCTTTCAGTTTATAAGTAAATGGGTCTGCTGGCATAGTTTTCAAATTCATCAGATATGACAGAATAAGCAGGAATTAAGCATGCTTACAATTGCAGCTTGCTGTTTTGGCTCAGCAGCTTTCCCTAGCAAAGAGACAAGCTGCTGTTCAGTATATTGGCTTGTTTCTTCATTGGAAAGAACTACTTCCAGGGACCATGTATTGAGGATAAAATCTGGCTTCTTGACCATCTTTGAAAGAAAAGAAAAAAACAGCAAGCATTTAGCCATGATGGCTGTGCCAATACGCTTGCCAGTGTTTGAATACTGCTAATGAGTTGTATTATTGGTGTCAAGTGTGTCATTCTGCCAGCATGTTTTACCATTTGCAGAAGTCCATTTTCATCAATTATCTAATCCAGTACAGTACTTTGATTCTGTTTATACAAGGCATTGCTTCACTCATTAAAGATGATTCAGCAAGGTGTTGCTTGTGCAGAACAAGATTATTATTATTATTATTATTAAACTTTATTTCTAAAGCGCTGTAATTATACCTGCACTTTTCCCACTAGCCCAGTGTTGGATAGAATTAATGTTTCAGAAACCTGAAAAATAGTTGAATTCACAATGGTTCTGAAGGTTACAGCTTCAACACTATGTTTATCCTCTATTGGAGATAGCATTCCCTTATTGTAAATTTATTTTAATGAGTCTTCAACCAATTGTTAGTTACTGTCTCCAGCATTTCTGTAAGCACATGGCATTTCAGTATTACAATAGTTTCCCTATGTTTTGTGTCAACTACACTAAAGAAAGATGTCTCTTAATCTTTGAGTCCATAGACAGATCTGCAAGTTAGGGACAAATTCTTTTCTATAGCCCTCATATTATTTTTTTTTTAAATTTAATTTTTACTTTGTTTTGGGAAGAAATGAAACATGTTAGTGAATTTTCCTGAACTCAGAATTGCAGTAAAAATTTATTTGTATCTCAGCAGTTCAAGCCATAATACATGTTGGAAGGACTGAATAATACAAATATTGAATCTCTTAATTTATCAATCACTGCTTATATACTTAATCTTTGCTACAATTTTCCAAACAGGTCGGTCAGATAACTTGCTATGTTGAATCGTGTCCACCCCATGATTGTGCTACACCTGTGAAGCTCAAAGGAGTTTGCTGTCCTGTTTGCTTAAAACAAACTATTAACAAGGCAAATAAGCCCTAAGTTTGCATTGCAACTCGCACATATCAAGTCATATGGATATCTGATGATGGCAAATACAGGTAACAGTAGGCTTAAAACCACAACAGCAAATCGAGACATTACAGGACAGCATTCAAATGATGGTGTAACAGTATAAGAAAATGTAAAATTTTACTTGGTATCCCACTAAAAAGCCACACTGTAAAAGTATTGAAAGGGAATATACAATACAGGTCAGGATAACTTTGTGTTAAAATTTCTCAGGTTCAATAAACTAAAAGCTGGTGCTACTTTTTAAAAAGAAGCCTTTGGCAAGTGGTTTGAGGCTCCCGGCCTCGTTTTTATTTCTACATACACTGATGGGCAAATGCCAGGTACCTTTCCATTGGATTCAAAAGCTTTGTTGTTGTTATGGCTCAGTATTGATGCCCAGCTTGCCAGCTGTCTCATAAAAAACAGTGTTAGACCCTCCTGAGACCAACATTTGACTAAGGCAGCTAGTTGTGCTACGATGCGGTTTATTCAACCCCTCTTGCTGTGGCAGTGCCACATCTGGGGAGAACCTTCATTTTGTGATAGATTCTTTCACCTCCACTGGTAGAATTAATGTCTTATCCTATCCACTGCCTGCAATTGCCTTCTCTCCACTTCTTAAAATAATGCCTAAGAGATGGATGGAAAGCATGTGCTTGATTATAAGTGAACAGCCCACTGAGGTCTGCTGCAAACTTTTATATAACAAACTGTAAATTCACAGTTCACAAATCTGTATAGTCATGGGGGGAAAGGACACTGCTGGAATATACATCGTTGCATCATTTTAACTCTTTGGCTGTGGGGAAAATCTTTTCTGGAGCAATAAACAAGATAACCTTCTTGACTGCTGTATAGTTTTAGCCAGAGCTACAGAATATCTTTATTCTCCACCTAAGCAGATGTGAATAATTTCCCCACCTCCAACACTGCAGACCAGATGAGACTATGATATATCGTTGCTTTATCGTTCCTTTATCGTCTCAAAGTGTAGTGGAATTGTCTTAACAGATATACGATTCTAAAAGATTTTCACATGAGGCTGTTAGTGTTCTTAAAACATTGATATATCAGAATTCAGCAATTCAACTGTTTTGAAATCATTTTGTAATCATTTATTGTACATGCGGTGGCATGAGTGCCGCGGGGGCATGCCATTCATTAAAAGTCGCCTATGTATGACGTGGGCGGACTGACTAAGGTTTTGGCATTCTTGCCCAAATCTGAAAGCATCATTCTTTTTATGGAAAAGACATCATGGATACTTCTTAGAAAGTTCTTTGTCACACATAAATGCTCCTCATGCCACAAACAGTAAAAACAAAGAAGGGTTTCTTTTACACTTTCTGAAAGGCAACAATATGAACTCAGAAATAAATCAAATGGTCATTAAAACAAGGAAATATATGACAGTGAGATACCTTGATTTTAGGAAAAAATATAATTTCCACAATGATTGGAAAATAATATGACCCTCTCAAATTCCGTATGCAACTGCTGCATTCCTTTGAGATTACTTGTACGATGACCTCCCAGAGTGTAATTTAGCAAACATTTTGCTCCTGGCCTTTATCACGTGCCTTGGTCAGATCTAAATTCAGACCCCACAGTGTATCTTGAGTCATCACCTATTTTTCTTGGTTAGTCAGTTGGTTTAATGGCAGGTGTCCTACACCTTTAACTATTACCTGTCAGTGGGTACAGCTTTCTCTGTTGTCGGGTTCAAAGAATGGGGAAAAACTTCAGCAGTTATATTTTCATTTGTTCTACAGTTATTAAAGGAGCCTTATTCCTGCTTCACTTAGTACAGTGCCAACTTGTTTTTCATTATGTTGTTGCTATGTACCTTCAAGTCATTTCCAACTTATGGTGACCCTAAGGCAAATAGGATTTTCTGGGGCTGGGATGCTATAGAGTATTCCTGCCCCCCACTATGCAAATGCATAAGGCACCATGTAGCACTACCTTAGAAATGTGAAAAGTGAAAACCAGTGTTACGCACCAAATCCTTATATAAAAAGCGAAGGCTTTTAAGTGCTTTAAATTAAATCCTTTACTTTTTAGGCTCCTGTCATGGGTGCTGAGTCGAGGTAGATATCTACAGATTTACTCTTTTAAAAAAACCAAGTCCATAGCTATATTGTGACATGATTAATGAAAAATACATCAGAGAGAAGGCTTACCAAATAGGGATTAGATGCTCCTTTACATTTTTAAAAAAATGCCAGTTTCATTTTCAATTTTTAACATAGTACTTGTTTTCTCCCGCAGTCCTTGTACCATAATTCATGTTAATAATTACAGTTATGTGAATCTGTGTTCCTAATTAAGATTGTTTGAATGCACTGTCAAATGTGTGTCTTAGTTAACTTGCCATTGTTTACTTTTTATATCTTCCACATTGCCTCCTTATAACCAGCATGTATTATTACAATAAGTGAAGGAAAACATGCATACCTCATTTGACAGACATGTTTGGTGGTGCTTATCACTGAGAATGACTCTTAGTTTCATGGAATTTAGCAGCATTTCCCTGAAGTCCCAAGATACTATGTAAAAATATAGCTGAAGTAATTTGAGTTTAAATCTTTAGAATTTAGGACTCAAGATTGAAAGAATTAATGCTATATGAAAAAAGGAAAATTAAATGGACCTTTTCAAATGATGTGTTTAATTTTTATGATAATCAAGGTGTCCATTTAATAACTTCCTTGCATTAATCATTTTCATCAAAAATAAATATTAACTAAAACATGTATAATGGGGATAGGAACAGTATCTGTAAATGGTGCTGGTAAGCAAAATATGTTAGGAGTGCATATAAAATGATAAATCATATTTTAATGAACTGTTTAAGGCTGCAGTTGAAAATGAATTTACTTGGAAGTAAGCTCCATTAAACATGGGCGAAGGGGTCTACATTCAAGCAAATATAAACAAGATTATACTATAAGGCAGTTTTATTGATAAAGTGGCCATACATTAAGACACATACTTCAGTATCATAAATGATTTTAGTGGTTATCTTTTGAATGTTGAATACACATATTAGGCTTTATTGAAAATCCACATTATGCTTTTCTTTTCCAAACTGTTACCTAAAATTTCCTACACATCTGCACAGATTTGGAAATGAGAATAGATAATACTATTGAAGTATGTTGCTAGCTTTAGAAAACCAGATGAACTGTAACCATACTTTATTTCCAATGTTGTGTCATTTCAAAAAAACTGCTCAGGTATTTTGTAGCTCAGTCCTATTCATGTCTACTCAGAAGTAAGTCCCATTCAGTTCAGTGGGGTTTACTCCCAGGTAAGTGGATATAGAATTGCAGCCTCAGTCATTTAAAAATATCTTTTCCACTTATGCATTAGCCAAATATACCTCTGGTTTTCCTTGTTGAAATAAAATGGAAAGCTAATCAGTATTTCTTCAGATAGTATGTAAAATTATATGCATTTTAGCATTTATTGCTACTAAACATCTGGTAGAGAACTGGATTAGGAAATAGGTCTGATTCTAAAATTTTAAAAGAAATTAAACTTTGTAAAAAAAAATGAAATATGTTCTGTGGATTAAAAGCTCATGTAACATTTTAAAGACAGTAGCCAATGGCTGAATGATCATTTTCTTAATAGTTCTTCAGTTGTGGTTGTTTCATATTTATTTTCTTCTTTTTTAAAAACAAACAAACAAACCGCCATCTCCTACCAAAAATGAAATCTTAGTTAATTTTTATTGTACTTTAAATCTACCAAAGAATTGTTTGCACTGTTATGAATGCTTTTCATTTACAATAAACAGGTCACATTTTTAGATGGAGTCACTGTAAATTATTTCAACAATAGTGTCACAACCAACATTGCAGACACTTTGTGTGTGTGTGTGCGCGCGCGCGTGCGTGCAAGCCTTCAAGTCACCCTCCCACCGCAAAATCTATAGTCAGTCTGGCAAAGGAATAGAAGAGCCTGAGTGGTTGTGACTATCCTTTGGCCTGTTCATTATTGCACAGTGGCTATGGAGCGATGTTGCCTCAGGATCCTAGAGGATTTGTGGAACAATTGAAGTAATGCCTACCAGCAACAACACTTGCTACCTAGACCTTTTCCTTCTGCTGCACCCATCTTCCACTCATAGAAGAAGGAGAGGGAAGGTGGGAAGTCCACTGCACTAGTGGAGTATGGTGGGCCACCAAGATGGTGGCAGAAAGGCCCTGCCAAACCTGGCACAAGCATCGAATAATGTCAGTATGAGAGGTGGTGAGACATGTTTACCAACTCACCGATTAACCTAATAAGGCTTCATTTTCTGGCTGCAGTGTACAAACTATGTCTTCAGGAGCATCTTCTTAAGGGACTGCATGGCTGAGTGGAAAATTAAACTATTTCTCCTGTGGACCTCTTCAATAGCTCTCTGTGTGTGACCCCTTGTCAGGAAGAATTTTACTTATCTTGTGAATGATTGGATCTACTACAATAATAAAGATTAAATTGGATATCCCTTGGGAACAACTACTAAGAGAATAATCTATGTTTCAGATTTGTCAGACTTGTTTTTCACACTCTGTTGCCCATATAAAATGCAGTATTGTTCTTATGTAATCCATGATGATTGAAAAACTGTGGCTGTCCACCCACACAAATAGGACTTTGGATACTCCCCTCCAATTTAGGAAGGCATGGGATCCCAAAATCAGTCGAAGAGGCTGGATGAAGAGTATGCGGGGTGTTTCACACTACACAATCATAGCATTGTGATTCCACTTTGAACTACCATGGTTCCAGCCTATGCATTCCTGGGATTGGCAGTTTTGTTGTTCTTGTATTTCTTCAAGTCATTCCCGATTTATAGTGATCCTAAGGTGATGCTACCATAGGATTTTCCTGACAAGATTTTTTCAGAGGGGACTTGCCTGCACCTTCACCTTCCTCTGAGCCTGGCTTGCCCAAAGTCATCCACTGGGTTTCCATTGCTGAGTGGGGATCTGAACCCTGGTCTCCTGGAGTGGGTTTCCTGGTCTCTAGAGTCATAGTCCATCACTCAAACAACTACACCACCATTGGAAGTTTTGGGAGGGACATTGAGAATTGAGAAGTTTTGGGAGGGGCAGACAGCTCCTCTCATAGTTCTGATCAAACTACAAACCCTGGGATACCATAGCTATGGCAGTTACGGTGGAATTACGGTGCTATAATTGTGTAGTGTGAATGGTACATGATGTTCCAGTATGAGGAAGTGCTGAATGCTATCATCAGGCAATAAGTGGTCTGTCTGATGTCTGAGTGGTATGTCTGAAAGGGCCCTGTCACTGTGTTCAAGTAAGAGAGAATCAAAAACCTTATTATGCCCACGATCTTGTTCAGGGAAGTGTCTATCAGTACTTTGCTGAGAATGAGGGGAGACAGTTTGGTTATTATTTTGTTAAGGGTGACAAAATGCCTACAAATTATATATATATAGATAGATAGATAGATAGATAGAGAGAGAGAGAGAGAGAGAGAGAGAGAGAGAATGAACTGGCCAACTAGATCAAACCTAAACTCATGTATTCCAGTCTTTTGTCTCCTGCCATTCCAAGCTTTGAAACTCCCAAGAGAAGAAGAATGGTGACAGCCCTCCCTTTCTTCACAGCATGGTTAAATCTCAAGAGCTTATACAGTTATGTCTAAGAGCGACTATGCAGCTTGTGTAAATGTAGATAGAAACTTGGTATAATCCTCCTATGGATCCCTTGTGAAATATCTGTCCCAGCTCTCTTTGGTTTTGTTGTGGTATGCCTTCAAGTTGCTTCCAACTTACAGCAAGCCTATCACAGGGTTTTCTGAGGCTGAGAGTGTGTGACTCACCCAAGGTCACCCAGTGCATGGTCAAGTAGAGAATTGAACCTTAGTCTCCAGAATCACAGTTAAATGCTCAAACCACTATATCAAGCTGGCTGTCCTCTGTTTGATTTACTTCTGGGTAAGTATGTACAGGATTGCTGTCTTAAAGACTAGGGTACTGCATCAAAATTGTTCATAAGTGCAACTCAAGCTTGGAAAATGTTGTAGGGAAGGAACCTTGCTATAACTGCCTCCAGTACCATATATAGCTTGTTTGACCCCTATTCCCTTTAGAGATACTTAGTTCACCTACTTGATTGTGGTGCTACTGCTTTAATTCTAGTCCCAGTATTGCATCTCATCTATCCTCTCTTCCCTCAACAGTAACAACAACCAGGCATTGAAACAGATAAACAGATCATTTCTGATGACTGTTTCATATTCTAAGTGATAGGTACTCCCCCTTACCTTTCTTTTATTTCTCATGTAAAGCATAATGAAAAGAGGAGAGGTAACACCCAGTAGAACAAATGTAGAGAAGAGAAAGCCTTGGGGCATTGATAAAAGATGATTTTATTCTTCCAATTCACCCACTGCATTGCAGCCTAATAATATTTAATGGCTAATAAAAAAATTAAAAATAAGTGACAATATATAAGCAACAACAAAACAAAACAGGAGACAAGCTACAATTTGTAATATCAGTATTATGTACAATGTACCTTGCATCAAGATGCATGTAAAATGCTTCTGTTTTAAAAATGCCTATTAACTTAAATAAGTCTATAAAATATTACTTCTTGTGCAACTTTAAAACCACCTGCAGGGATTCTAAAAATAATTTTTGCCAGAACTTATTCCTGGCACCTGATAGTTTTGAGAAGTTGGAGGCAGAGCATTGTACTGCTGTTTTTTTTTCTTCCCCCAGTACCAAGGACATCCTTCTCATAGGAACTCCACAGCAGAATGGAAAGTTGACTATATGAAAGTTAAGGGACTTATATGTTAAAGTAGATGGATGTACTCTGAAAAAAAAAATCCATGAAATACTGCAAGGCTGAAATGCATTGGGATAATTGCAAGGATAAAATCATCTTCAGCACCCTGGGACTTTGTCTTTTCTCTGGGCCAGAAGAAACTTTCTTTCCTACTGCACCTTTCTTTCTTTCTTTCTTTCTTTCTTTCTTTCTTTCTGCACAAATGAAAACCAGGAGGCAACCTAATCACTATGTGCCTTTTGTCTTTTGTTGGCCATGCATAATGATAAGCATTTATGGAATGCAAGACCATTAACCGGTTTCCTTCAAACTTTAACTTACTTGGCCATTTTATGTACGTAGACCTACTCCTGCTAAGAAACTGCAGGGCTATCTGCTTGTGAGAGATGCCTTGGACACAATCTCATCCTGAGATACGCCATGGACACAAACTGAAAACCCTGTTTAAGTTATCAGAAAGTTTTTAAAAAGATAGCTAGATAGATGGTGTTTGTCTTTAGACGAGAATGAATGGTTGCAGTAATGGCAGAGGTGGGGTAGTTTATTCAGGACTAGATAATCTAAATAAGAAAAAGTAAACTCATAGGAGTGCAGGAGAACTGGAAGTTTAAAGAATGGAAAAGAAGCATGAAATGGAACAAGGCAGGAAATAAAACCCTGAGTTTCACATAAAAGTACTTATCCTTCACAACTTGCTGCCACTGTTTAGACACTGGGCTTCTGTGAGAGAATATTTCAGTCTTCACTATAGCTAAGAAGGCTTTTCTATTTAAGGAGACACTTTTGTCTTTGTTGTATGCCTTCAGAGAATACTATATTACGCTGTCAAAGTATTGCCATTCCACTTTTGCTGCTCTGGCTGTGTCCTGTGGCATTCTGGGATTTACAGTTTGGTGAGGCCTAAGAGCTCTCTGGCTGAGAATTCTAAATGCCTTTTCCAAATCCCAGGATTCCACAGGAGCAGCCATAGTAATATAAACTGAATAATAGTGTTAAAACAGTGTAGTGCAGTATTATCTTTCAAGCAATTACCGACATATCGTGATCCTAAGGTGTTTTATTATAGGTTTTTCTTGGCAAAATGTGTTCAAAGAGGGGTTACCTTTGCCTTTGTCTGAGATTGAGAGGGTGGGACTTGCCCAAGATCACCCAGTTGGTTTGCATGACTTAGAGGGCATTCGAACCCTGGTCTCCCAGTGTCCTAGGTCTAATTTGCACTGCAAATTGATACCACTTTGTCATAGCTGAATGCTGTGGAATTCTGGGATTTGTAGTTTATTGTGTTATTCTCTGACAGAGAAGGCTAAATATCTCACAAAGCTACAAATCCTAGAGTGCCATAGCACTGAGCCATAGCAGCTAAAGCACTGTCAAACTGCAATATTTTTGCAGTTCAGATTAGCCCTAGCACAACATTCAAACCCCCTCACTGCTCACTCTTAAAGAGGCACACCCTGAACAAAATAATAAGGTTATTGTAACAAAACAAAACAAAAAGGAAATAATTTTTTTAAGTACATTAGTCAAACACATGCCCCTAATTTATTGCAGTCTTCTACTAAAATGCCTGGAGAGGCAGAAATAAAGCCTTGAAAGAAAGGCACAGCAGGTTATCCATAGCAGGATTGTTGTGTGACAGTCAAGGGCAAGTGTGATCTCGAGGACAAAGTAAAGCTGGGAACTAGGAATCAGTGATCCTAAGCCAGGCATGTCAAGTCATCAAGTCCAAGGAGCTTATCGCTTGGGCAAATCAGCTAGTTTACCTCTTCCGGCTTCAGTTTTGGATCCGAGATGCCCCCGGATGTTATCATAGCTAAATCGCCACCAATCTAGGTGGGATGCCACCACCTGGATGCATCCCAGATTGAAGCCTTACTCAACTGGCCAATTTTTAAAGTTGGAAGCTCCCAGACTTCGAAAAAGTGCTGGCTGAGTATGGCTTCGACCCGGGATGCATCTGGGTGGCAGCATCCCACCTAGATTGGTGGTAATTTAGCTATGATAATATCCAGGGGCATCTGGAATCCAGAATTGAAGCTGGAAGTGGTAAATTGGCTTATTTGCCCAAGCAATAAGCTTCCAGATTTCTGCTGCATAGAGGGACACATCCCCAACAAATGACTGTGCAGCCTCTACTTGAAGACTTCGAACAAGAGATTCCATATTCCCTGGAAAATTTCTGCCATTATTAAACTGTCCCTGCCATTAAGAATTTTCTCAAAGATCTGATTAAAAACTATGACTGTTTGAGGCTTCAGATTTGCACAATATACCTAACAATCCCCATTTAATCTCTCTGGAATTTGTGGTGAAACCTGCCAGGGCCAAATTAAACCATCACTTGGCATGCAACCTACAACAATGGTTTTTTTCCCCTTTCCTTCCAGTTATAGATGGCCTTTTAGCTGAGCTGCAGGGAGAAAGAAATTAACATAGATCAGGTAGGAGGGAAGACAGATAAACTTCACTTCACATCTTTCATTCTGGAACACATTCCAGAAAAAATTGAAGAAAAATTATGTTACTGCCTGCTTCTTGCTTAATCAAAGTCTAGTTTGACCCTCACTTCATAATTCCTCCTATTTTTACCTCTTCTTACCACAGAATGAACAAGGACTGCCGCCAACAAGTCTAAACCTCCCTTCCCCTTTCTTCATTATCACTGCCTTTGTGCTACTTGGCTCTCTTTCTACATGTTTTGAACGATAACTCCAGCCTCCTTTGCTGCTGGTAAACTGTAGAGATCCTTTTCCTCTGCCTCCCTTTGGAATGTCTGGTTTTCTCATAACATGTTTTCCACTCATCCTAAGAGCCACTTTTTGTTCCAGCTGTTACCATAGGGATAAGGAAGAATTTCAACAAAACCTTGCTGTAGCATAGAGCCAAGCAATTTTTGCACAATGTGGGTAAGAGGATTCCAGAACTATCTGTATTGTTAAAGGTCTTACCCCAGGGCACCCTTGGATTCATTTCCAAATATGACAAGTGGTGGATATGTCTTCATTGGCTTGTTCTTTCCTGCCTTTATCTTTTGCTTTGAAGAAGTACAGCTTCAGCATTGTTCGTTCTTATGCAGATATGAAAGCTGAGATTCCCTGAAGGACAGTTACTCTTGTCAGCTTTCTTGTTTCACCCGCTGTGTTTTCTAAGATCTACCAGATGTTTACCAGGCTTATTCAAGTTTAAAGCAAGTCAACACTACAGCCTCCTCATCTGTGAGCCAAATACCCTGTTCGGGGGAAACCCTGAGCAGTAATAAAGCCATCTGATCAAAGGTACAGAATTGAAGAAAACACTCTGCCTTAGTTAGGACTAACTTTTCAGGTTTAGATTTATAGTTTACACAGAATACATTGAAAAGACAGCTCCACAAAGAGAAACAAGGAATAGGAGATTCTTTTATGAATCCAAGCAGTATGTAAGACCAAATGCATTTTGAATGATAACTTATCATTGGATGATAGAAGTTCACATTGCAATTTCTACTCCCAAAAGAAACTACTTGCTCCCTGTAGTGGAGGCTTTTTGCTTGAAATGTGTCCAAGCCGTGCTATTTGCACCTTTTGTCTGTATTTTTTTAAAGCAACCACAGCTCTGTAAGAACCTTGTTTCTTGTTTCATAGGCTGCTTGTGTCAAGGTTCTAATTCCACAAGTGATGCCTGAGACAAGGACTGATTTTTCCCATTAGCAACCATAGTTGTCTGTAACAAACACAATGTATGTAAAACCACTCTATAGAAAAGATTCTGCACAGCCCTGTAGAATCTGTGCACAATTTGGTATCTGAAATGTGTGGGGATCAGAGAAACAGAAAGTTATCTACAATAATACCCTAACCTTTAATGCTGTAAAGAAAAGGTTAGGAAACTAGTGAAGGAAGAAAAACATGTGAATCCCTTTTGCTGCCCTGTATATCTTATATGCAGCAGCATTTCATTACTTATTTCAGTGGGATCAAGGTACAGTGGCCTTTTGGTATCTGCTAGGACAGTGATGGTGAACCTATGGCACGCGTGCCAGAGGTGGCACTCAGAGCCCTCTCTGTGGGCACACATGCTGTTGCCCTAGCACAGAATTTGCCAGAGTTTCTTACTAGAAAGCCAGAGAGACGTGGCACTTCACAATAAATAAGTGGGTTCTGGGTTGCAGTTTGGGCACTTGGTCTGTAAAAGGTTCACCATCACTGTGATAGGATTTGCTTCCAGGACTTCCTGTGGATACCAAAATCCATGGATGCTCAAGTACCTTAAAATACAATAGCATAGTACAGTTATTCCCAAACTTTGATCCTTCAGATCTTTTGGATTTCAACTCCCAGAATCCCCAACCACCTTGGCCAACAGTCAGAAATTCTGGGCTCTGAACTTCAAAACATCTGGAGGAGCAAAGTTTGGGAACCACTGGTATATTAAAATGGCACTCCTTATATAAAACTGGAAAAACAAAGTTTGCTTGTGGAATTTATACATTTTTTTGAATATTTTCAAGCCATGGATGTGTAAAACCATGATTTAAAAAATCTGCATACTGAGGACAGACTGTACTGGGAATATATAGTAAAAAGGTGATTGAGGGGATTGCTGGGGAGGAGGGGATGTCAAAGCCATTGCTGTTGGACAAATAATTGAATTGACTTCTCTGCCATCCATATGGACAAAGAGATATTTGTTTTCCTTTCAATCCCCTTAGTGGCACATCTTTTATGAGCATTATAAGCAAAGGTTACAGCTGTATGGCTTTGGCAGCCAGCATTAGCAGCCAAATGGCCTGAAGTGATCCATGAGAGCACAGCTGTCACCCTACACAATGAAGCCAGAGTTACATGATGAATGGCTTTCTGGGAGGTTGGCAGGAGGAAAAGATAATCAAGGGTATCATGGAATGCCTCTACAGAGAGGCTGACTTGTTTAACTTACCCTGGTGTTCTGGACTAACTTCTCAATTTGAAGGGACCAGAGCTATAGCCTCTGGCAAATTCCTGCTTAGCAATTCTTCCTTTGCAAGAGGGCTTCTCCTCTTCCCATGACCTGTGAATTCTTGGATTAAAAGCACCACTCTGGGCACAGAGTTGCCTATTCTCATAAACAAGTCTCTCAATTGTCAGCCTCTTCCATCCAATGCCTTCATGGGGTATGACTGGAAAACAAAAGCAGCTCTTCCTACCTTACTGAGAGAAATTTGCAGAAAAATATTTTGGTCCCAGGCTCAGAAACATTCCCTACAGGCCAATACCCAGGAATCCCTTACTAAATTAACCAAAATCTGGTGGACCTTAAAAAAATATTCCTAATGATTCTATAATTTGGTTTATGTGTGGGATATTCTTAAATGTCTAAAGGTTTGCATTGGCAGGCAGTGAACATGCTGGTTATACTTTAAAGAGAATATCTTCCCTGCAGCCATTTAAGGAGTATTCTGAATGCAGATAATTTTTCTCCAATCTAGTGATGTTCAGATGTGTCTGAATAAAACTCTCATCAGCCCTTATTTTCTGGCAGGCCAACAGAGGAACCTGCAAACTATCAGCCTTGAAAGGGAAAGAGTTCGTGTAGCCAATAACCAAACTTTCATATCTCTCTTGCTCATATAGATTTCCCTTGCCTCTGTGATCCAAAGAGGTTTTGTGTTGAATGAAGATTTATTAGAATACTGAATACTTGTGCTAACATAAATTTGTGCTAAAATAGAAGATTTACAGGGTAAATCTCCATTATTGCGTATTTGCTATCCTAGTGGCTATTTCTTTTTTCTTTTTTTTATGAAAACCACAAGATGGCTGCTGTGTATCATGACTAGCCTATAGCTAGACATCCCATTTTCAGGAGAAGAATCTGAGTCTCAACTCCCCCTGAGCTTCCATGACTCCAGCAGTCTTGTAGATACTTCACATGCATACATACATACATACACACACACATTCTTGGAATTGCTATACCAGGCCTTTCAGGAATGGTATACTAGGAGCTATGTTGAGGAACCTACCTTGCTTATAAAGGAGGAGGCTTAATTACCACCCAACTCAAGAGGGCATTGGCATCAGAAGGTATAGCCACAGATGACTCTCATTGGCAATGTTCACATCTAAAACATTAGGATGCTCAAGTATAAGAGAAGTCTTCTAAAATGGGGGCCTTCTCAAGAGCAGAAAGCTTTGTGGTTTCTCCAAGTGATTGCATCTGGTTTTAGATAGGACTCTGGAGTACTACGTTACGTAACTCTACACTTCTAGCCTTTTCATTGCTGGAACAATACAGGTCCTATTTTTGTATAACTAGCTGCCTAGTGATTCTCGCCTGTTCTTGGCTCTGACTTCCTAATATCTTTGTAACTGAATCTTGGGTCCTATTCCTTATGCATGATCTTGACTACTTTCTTGTCTCTACCTTTGGAGTACGATCACAACTGGATTGCTTCTTTGCATTTTGCTTTTCAGATTTCCCCAGTAATCCAGGACAGTTTGGTACCGGCAAGTTGCTGTAGAACTTTGTGGATCTGTATAGTCTACCACACATCTTTCATTTTAATTAGCATTTGTTACACATAAAGACGAGATCATTGGCTCTTCCTGTTGACATATATCATTTGGAAATCACATCTCAGATACACAAAGGTAATCTTAATAATGGGTTGTTTCATCACCTAATTGTGTTGTTGTTGTTGTTGTTATTGTTGCGTGCCTTCAAGTCATTTCCCTAAGGTGATCATGGTGTTTTCTTGGCCAGATTTGTTCATGGGGGGGGGTATCTTTGAAGCTGAGATAGTATGACTTGCCATAATGTCACCCAATGGGTTTTTATGGCTGAGCAGGGATTCAAACTCTGGTTTCCAGAGTTGTAGTCCAGTGCTGAAACCACCACATCATGCTGCCTCTGTAGTGGGACAAGTTTGCTAAATATGCTGGTAACTCTTAAGAACAATTTTAATAATGAAACAAACTGGCTGTATTCAGTTACTTGTGTCATCTGTGACAAAATGAATGCACATTCCTAATAAACAACAGCCATCTTTAAGGCTTGGTATTCATATATAACAGTTGGTAGAAAACTTTTTTCCCATCCTAAATAAATAAAACAATAAGTGTTTTTCATTTCAAGCTGGGAGTTTCATAGTTGCAAGACAGAAGCAGCTCCCGAACCTAAGATGGTAACAGTAGCTAGTTGCAAAGAAATAAATCTCACTACTGTGCCTACAGCTTGCTTATGTTTTGCTTTCAGAAGTAGCAGCATATTACATAAATACATGCTGGAAATGGATGCTCATCTTGAGGAAGAGAAAGAAACACTCTTGAAGCAATGTGAGCCTTTGACATCAACCTCACATTTTTACTCTGTTCTTGCTGCAAACAAAAAAGGAAAGGAAAGGGGAAATAGTTAAAAGGAGATGAGTATTAGCAGTGGGCTGAATCTCAGCCTGTGGAAAACTTAAATAGTACAACCCACAGCTATCATATTTCTCTGCAGGCCAAGTCAGACCATAACACATATTCATTAAGTAGCCCCAAAGTCCTTTCAAACTCCTACATTCAAATTTTTAGATACCGCTAATGGAATTGTTAATTAATGTTGCAATGGACCTCCCCCTCCCTCCTTTTCAGACACAAACACATAACCAAAAACTAATGGACAGTCTTTGAAAAATCCATCTATACAAAAATAGTAATAATGACTTTCCAAGTGTCTCGGTTTATGGCAGCCATAGCTTATTACACCACACATCTCAAAATGTGGGTTTTTCCCCCCAGCCATCATTGAACGTGAAGTGCTTGGAAATCAAAATTCTAAAGTAAGGGGATGCTAGAAGCAGAAAAGCAGGTAACTGTAATTCATGAGGAAATCATGGTGGATGCCTCTAAACTTGCCAGAGTTGTTATAGTCCAAACTGAAGCTCCCCGTTTCAAGTTAGAAAGCTGAAATTTAGGCGGCGGGGGGAATGATCACTAAAAGAAAAAGAAAAAAAGAGGCATTTGTAACAAAATCATGGTACATACTTCAAAACCGGATTGAGCAATTTATATGGCCATGTACATTGTCCAGTTTCAAGTCAAAAAATCAAACTTCCTAGAAGTACAAAAAGAGGCAGCTACTGTGAAATAATAGCAGACTTGTAAAATTTAAGGATTTTTATTGTTTTGTTCTGTGCATTGCTAAATATATTGTACATTGGTGCCAATATATTAATAATTAATCATCATCGTCGTCGTCGTCATCATCATCATCATCAAAGATCTCATTGCCCTCATTTTTATACACACTGAGCAGCTTTCCTTAGTCTAGTGCCCCAGAGTGACTTAATTACCATTCATATCAGCTTTAACCATCATGGACAGTGGTCAGGGATGATGAGAACTGTGCAGCCAAATATCTGGAAAGAGCAGATGGGGAAGGCTGAATTAGGGGTATTCCCAAAGCTAGGGGCTCCTTCTCACAATACCCACCTAGAACTGTAAGTGTGTAGAATGAAAGAGCCATAGAGTCAGACCTTAGAACCCACTTTAACTGTCATGGCTACAGTTTGTTGAATTGTGAAGTTTGTAATTTGGTCAGAGGCAACTAGGCTGAGAATTTCAGGTTCCCCTCCTTAAACTGCAAATCCCAGGATACCATAGAATGCTGTCATGGCAGTTAAACTGGAATCATGGTGGTATAAATGTATAGTGTAAAAAGTCTCCAGGTTTTCTTGGTCTGACACAAAGATATAGAAATCCTGAGTGGGGAAAAACAACTAGCCCACCTACACTACATTATGAAGAATTATAACAACCTGATAGTTGGTATTTGTGTTTAACATAAGGTCTAATAGATATGATGTGTTTATTCCTCATAGTCATTCCATGAAACCAGTTTTTAAAAAATCTACAATTAACTTCACATGTCAGTGATCTTTATTACATTACATCAATCTGTGAAATACAAAGTCAGTAGGCAGCATTTGAAGTGATTCAGCAGAAATGCATTTAATTACTCTGAAAGGTGAAATGTAAAGCTATGTTGCTTGTTATTATTATTTTAATCTGCACAGGCTATAGAGGTAACTTTTGCTCCCAGGTCTTCTGCTTCACAGTTTGTGGAAGGAAATTCTAAGCTCACTCCCCTTGAGTATTTCCCTAATTATCAAAGAAAGTTCACAACTGCATTAATGTTTATGGAAATCAAAGCCAGCCAATATCTTTGGAGATTTTAAAATTGTGTTGAGGGAAACATTTGTGCAGTATTGTCAAGGAATACTGCCTTTCCTGTATTTGTGCCTTTCACTTCATTGTCTGTTGTTGTCTGCCTTCATGTCATTTTGGACTTATGGCAAGCCTAAGGCAAGGCTTTCTTGGCAAGATTTGTTCAGAGGTGGTTTGAGCCATTGTCATTAATAGCACATAGAGAGGATTAGACCATGCCCATTAGTTAACCTTTCTCGCAACCTTTAGTTATCCTGCTGTTGTAATGGGGAAGGGACATACTAAAGAATTGTAAGGGGTTGGAATCTTTAGCACATGCATAGACTTGGGTAAAAGATGCAACATATGTATATTTAGCCATTCATATTTTCAAAATGCATGTATGGTTTGGTGCTTTGTGTTTTTATCTCTTTGAAATGCACCATAAGCTTCGCACATGTGTGGATTTTGAAGGTAGGATACACTGTGTTTCCCGGTGAGTCTCAGCAGGTATAAAACCCCCCCTCCTCCATTGGTGGGAAATCACTTTCTGTCTGTAGTTATGGTAGCACTCCCATCCTCATACTAAATCTTAACTTGATTCCTCCCTATTTGCAACAGACACATTGCTGATGGCTTTTTCTCTCTGCTGTGTTCAAGTACCTGCAACAGATTCCCCCCACTATGTTTTAAAAACCAAGGAAATTTGTATTTGGGGTTTTTTTTAACCAAAATCTGTGGATGCTCAAGCCTCAGAAATGTGTATTTGTTAATTATCCTGCCATCTGTGATGAACGATTCAGAACAGCTGCAAGCTGTGAAATGGCTGGCTGTGCATGTCCATATGCATCCATTTCTGTTGGATACATATAAGAAATGTGGTGTAAAACTTTATATATTTAAGTAGAGTCCCTTATGAAAGAAGTGAACCCTGAAGGATGAGAAAGCTAGAATCTCTCAGGAACAGCCTGGTAATAAGCTGGCAAAAGGCAGAAATGGGAAATGGAATTTACTGGGGAAAGATATAAGAAAATAGGGTACAGTTAAGCATTATGTAATGAAGTAAATGTTGAGTCCAGAGGGTGATAACAGTTAATTCTCCTTCTCTGTCTTCCTGCCTTCTGCATCTTTCTTATTCAGTGTTGCACACCCTTCAATACTTTACAGATGAAAATTGGGACACATGTGACGGAACAAAATCTGAAAGTGGTCAAGATGGCAAAAGTTATTAACAAGGAAGAATCACAAGATGGGACAGGTTGCAGCAATTTGAATTTGCCTGAGCCTATTGGAAAGGGCATGAGTCCATCTCTTCTTCTCTTCCCACTGAGTTAATTAAATACAAACTACTTTTTCACTTTGAAAGCAGTTTTCAGTAATTAAAGGAAGCTGATAACAAAAAGGGAAAGTGGGAGGAGGAGAGACAAATGGAGACATTTTAGAAACAGGCAAAAAAGTGGGATGACCAAAGATTAATCAGGACTATGCCTGCCAAAGCAAGGACAGTTGGAGGGTATAGTATTACTTTGCACTATATCACAAGTGTGGAACTTGTGGGCTGCCAGATGCTACTGGAACACCCATCACATACTGCCAGCATAATAGTGAGGAATAATGGGAGCTGAAGTCAAATAACACCTAGAATGCCACATGTTCCTCACCCTGCTTGACATCTTCTGTTGCTGGTGCCTACAGCAAGTGTCAGAAATCAGTCTAACAGGACTATTGGAACAAGAATATTAGGGGGAAGACAAACAGAGGTTTCTAAGGATAATTCAAACAGCTTGAACCCACATGTTTCAAGCATTCTGAGAAATTTGTTTGCAGCATACAGACTGTACATTCCAACTTGTTCTCCCATTCTCAGAATGGAGAGAAACTGGTGGAATCCTTCATTGGGAGACGTACATCTAGCACAAAACTACATTTCCAATAGCAACATCTCCTGGTGCTACCCCCACCCCTATTTTAAATTATGATGCCCCCCCTCCCAAAATGGCCATTTCCATGACATTGGAGGGATCAGCAGAGGCATGTCTGGGTATTTTCCTTTAACTGGATGTTTTGCAAGGACATCATATGCAGGGACTTCCAGAGCATCCAGATAGAGAAAAATTATGCCTATCCTGTCCCCTCACTCTCCAATAAAATGGGAATGGAAGTGGCTCTGCTGGGGTGGTGGAGATGTGTTGCTTAAAAGCTAGGTTGGGGGAATTGGTCATTGCACAGTTGGTAAAGGATTCTGACTTCTGCAATAACCCCAAAATCAGGTTATGGTAGTGTAACTGGACGTAAACACAATTCACTCACAGGATGCCACCTTTCTTCATTTTTTCCTCTTAGTGCGGTAACACCTTTTCCCTTTCTAATGCAAATACAGGTTAATTAGATTAAAAAAAATAGCAATGAACCAAAAACATTAATCTTTTTCATATGACTTTTCTATCTCAATGTGTTATGTCCAAGTTGTTGGTATACTGTGGGCAATTTCTCTCAGTCTGTTATGTGATTACATTTTTAATAAAACAACTAAAAACAAAGATTAGGATAATGTCTTTGATCACATAATTTTTTTGTGGGGGGAGAGAGAAATCCATTTTTAAAGGCTGCGGCTGCAACACGTCAGCTATTTCTGAAAAGGGAGCATGTGTCTTTTGTGTATGAATTAAATCCAGCTTAGTAAAAGCCCTATTTCTGGCAAAGGTACAGTGTATACATCTGTGGAAGTGGGGGAGGCTGATTTACATTATGGATTACAAAGAAAGCATTGAGAAAGCATATTCTGTTTAGCTGAGATGGACTAAGAAGGATTTCAAGACAGGGTATGACTCAGTGGGATTGTTAAACAAATGTATCCCACAGGAAATGCATTGTTTCCCACATACATGAAACTTTTTCACAGATTGACTGCTGCATTGCTTACAAATATAGATCCAGGAGAAGAATAATGCACTTAATTCATATGATAGGAAACTATTTCTGTGTCCTGATCATCCCAAGGAATGTGATTTGCAAATGAACCTGCAATGTGATACTTCGGCTGCTGCAGAGTTTGAGTTTTCAATTCTGTACTGTTTAATGACTTCTGTTTTAATTTCTCCTAACTCTCTGTACTGGAAACTCTAAATTAAGGGAAGAAGGAGTCCCCAAAGGAACTTGACATAGTTCCTTTTATGTTTCACCATGAGACCTTTTTCACTGCCAAAAATAAAGATGCAGACAAGTTTCAAGCTAATGGTTGGCAGATTTTTTTTTATAAAAAATGTTACAGTACAAGAAGAATGAAAACACCCATGGTTTTTAACTGGGAAGATTTCTGATGGATTACTATAAGGATTAACACACATAAACCATGACTAAATAATAAAATAATAAAAATATTACCATCCATAAAACTGTATAAGAAAATACTACCATTAATATTGAAATATATTTCAAACGTACATTTCCCCAGTATGTCCACTCCGAGAACTAGTGGTGGTGAAGTCGTTTGAGCATTGGACTACAACTCTGGAGACGCGGGTTTGAATCACTGCTCAACCATGGAAACCCCCTGGGGGAGGGGGGACCTTGGGCAAGTCACATGCTCTCCATCTCAGAAGAGGGCAATGGCATACCCTTTTGAACAAGAAAACTCCATGGTAAGAGATATGGTTGCATTGCCATAAGTTGGAAATAATTTGAACATACACAACAGCAACATGTCCACTTGGCTACAGTCATATTCAGTAGTACTGAAATACAATTAAATCAAATGGAATAACGCTCACATTTATTTATTTATATTTATTCAAAGTATTTCTGTATCACTTCATTTAAATTTGGGGCCTGAAATATTTAGACCTGGTGAGCCTGATCAGTCAACAAATGCTGAATGCCATCACTGGGGCCACTGAATAGCCTTGAAGCCTATTTCAACTAGGACCTTCCTTCTCACTGCAGCTGGCTTCATGCTACATAACATTAGCTCATGGAGCAGAGCTCAACTAGCAGAATAAGGAACACATAACTAGTGAGCATGGAACGCTTGAAATAGGTACATGATCTAAATGGCAGGTAGGGCATAGTTGCTACAAAAGGCAGGTAGATTGAAAGATTGAGACACGGAGGGAGGGAGGGAGGGAGGGAGAAGAAAAGGGGAGAAAGGCTGAATATGCTCCCAATCTTGACTGAAACTGAGAACAACAACATTCAGTTGGAGTGTCCCTGTCCTTTTCAGAGGCAAGGCATTAACTGAAAAGCACAAAGAAAGCCTCTTTCTAAAGTCAAAATATAAGGTAAGTCACACTGCCTTCTGTCTACAGACACATGATTTCCATGGACCTACTCTCAGGACAACTGGATCCAAACAACTGACTTCCAAGTTGTGATTTATGTGCATATGCTGTGCTTTGTGATATATGGTATAAGTACTTTCAGCTCAGATCCTGAGTTGCTCTGGACTTCTGTCCTGAGATCTGGGTACCACCTTTTAAAGAAGGATGAAGGTAAACGTGAAGCACATCCAGAAGACAGCAAACAGGGTGTTGAGAGGCTTGGAGCCCAGGGCTAGAATTCACTAAGGCAGTTATGATTATGAACGTGTAACCGTCTTACTTCCATACTTACATCAGCCCAGTCTGACTTGCCCATCCCCATCCCCACTTATTGAACAACAGCTGCTACAGGTGACCAAGGTCCACTGCAGGACTTTCATGGTTCCTATGTATTCCCTAAATTAGTGATTACATAGGAGTTGCAAATACAGACGAGTCATACTTCATCCTCGTGAAGGGCATTTTCTGTCTCGGCCCCACAGATTTGGAACTCTCTTCCCGACGAGTTCCGCTCTGTTACCTCCCTTGACCTGTTTAGGAAGAGACTTAAGACCTATCTCTTCCAACAGGCTTTCCCCCATGTGTCTTGACATCTGTTCCCCATCATATATGCTGCTTTCCTGCTAGTTCTGTCTTTTGGGCATGGTTTTTATTCTCTGGTTTTATTGTGTTTTTAATTTTGGAATGTTTTTATGATGTTTATATACTGTTGTTCAAATTGTATAATGTTTTATATCCTTGTTGTAAACCGCTTTGATCTCTTTTGGAAAAGAGGGCTATAAAATTTAAAAAAATATAACAGTATTATAAATGTGTAGCTCAAGGTTATGCATTCATAATTGCCGTAGTGAATTCCAGCTCAAGTTATATAAAGAATAGGAGAAAAAGTTGGGTATCTTTAGCCTACGGAAGAGAAGCTTGTTGAGGGGAGCATGACAGCTGTCTGTCAACTGTGCAGGAGCAAACGTATTCTCTTGTCAACTGTGTTCCAGTAGAGAGGAAGGTCAAGAACCAACGTCAGAAAGAGTAGAGAAGCAGACTTGCTGAACGTTAGAAGAAACCTCCTGATATTTGACAGTGGAGCAGAGTGACTTGGGAGAAGGAGGGCATTCCTTCCAGGGAGAGATTTATGTAGGGTGGCAGATGCTATAGAGACCAAGGCTCTTGCACCTTTGACAGTTTTGTAGGAAAGTGACTCACAGGACATATTGCTTCTCATGGAAGCGTTTGTTGTTGTTATGTGTTTTCAAATGGTTTCTGGCTTATGGCAAACCTGGGGTTTTCTTGGCAAGATTAGTTCAGAGGAGGTTTGCCATTTCTTTCCCCTGAAGCTGAGAGCATGTGACAAGGTCACTCACTTGCTAACAAACAAAACCCCATTTCTATTTCATTGGTGACAAATGATCTACCCTCTTTTGCTT
Organism: Sceloporus undulatus; assembly: GCF_019175285.1. Lineage (NCBI taxonomy): Eukaryota > Metazoa > Chordata > Lepidosauria > Squamata > Phrynosomatidae > Sceloporus > Sceloporus undulatus. Next base: position 135,903,572 of record NC_056522.1, read on the forward strand.
CTCGTTACATTGTATTTCAGTAGAGATCCAATATCTATAAGCTGTGTTTAGTGTGAGCACATGCTATACTGTAAATCTTGCACAGAGCAGAGTGTTGGATTAAATTACTTCCATCTCTAAAATCCTATGGTTGCACATACATGTGCTCTGTGAAACGGGCCACAGAATGGCTCTGAATGTGTTGAGTACTGCACTCCAAAGATTGGAGAAGAACAGTTGACGTCTAGCAAGGCTAGAGTGAATTGTGAACAGATGTGTAACACAAAAGAAGGCCAAAGAGGAAAACAAATAGTTGAGTATGAAGATGTGTGGGTGAGAAGAAACTGAATGACAGTCTGCAGAACCAAAAGAACTATGTCAAGGTCAGAATACAGGATGTGCTGTTAACACAGTCTCAGGAGTATGCCTGTGTGAATGGTATTCTTAGCCTTCATTTGAAGAGCCCAACTTTCTTCTTTCTGATCTTTTATTAATTATGAAACTTTCCAACAAGATCAAGTGACAGGAAGAGAAAACTGAAAGCCACTTGAAAAAAAAAGCTTTGTGATCTTGTTTGCAAAAATAGTAAAAGATTGCACAAATAGTAAAAGACTGAACATATGAAACGTGTATGCACACGTGTGCACACACGCACACACAAACACACACACATTTATTGAAAAGTGTAACCAAGTGTCTGCAACCTCTTCAGTCTAGACAGTCTATGGAAGTTGAGATTTGTTTTTAAAGGGACAGTTTCCTCTGGTCTACAGTATTTAAAGTATTCTAAAAACAGGGACCCTAACTAACATGCTGATGGAGACAACTGGAACTAGCAAGAGTGGGGTCACAATGGTTAGTGTCCAGTGCAGTAACTCATGGTGCCATCCCAGGCAGGCAGCCTTCAGTTCAGTAATCCAGCCCTCTGTATGTTAACAGCAAAACTTTATTTCAGTAACCAAAGAAGTTAACATTTCTGTAGGCAGAACTACCATGATCCCCAATTACAAGGATATAGTAGTAATGTCACCCCGCAGTTTACAGGCTTTCACCCCCTTCATTCATTAACCAAAACATTCCTGCATTCATTCTTGGTCCCCTCCTGCTTCTCTTGACACATCTTCCTTTCAAGCTTCCCATGAGACTAGCCTTAGTATATCTGCTCATTACCCAGCCAAGCAATAATTTCCCCACAAATCCCATCATACATCACCACCAAGACCCTCATCCCAGTTACATCAGATTTGTGATACAGCCTAATGATATAGTCAAATTCAGCAATTCTGTCCAAAGGCAAAGCATAAACAGTAACATAACAGTAAAAGGTAAAAAAGGCAAACCACTTTTATGGCAGGATAGGCCAGGATCCTGACAGGTGTAGAGAGCAATCCAGTCTTGGTTGTCTCCCCCTGACCTCAGAGCAAAGGATGAAAGGGGCCTAGGGACCCTCCAGGGATCCCTCTGAGCTCTCCAGGGGGAGGGGGAGGCACAGAAGAAGAGGAGGAGGATGCCACCGTCACCCTTACGGCAGCTCCACCTAATCTGATGACCCAAATGGCAGGTAGTACCATGTGCTGGGTCCCAGTCAGGATACATAATCCTGGGGAGAGAGTGGGAGGGAAGGGGTGGAGGAAGGAGAAGTAGCAGCAGTAGCATGCTGGAAGGGATGTCCACCTCCCCCTCTGGCCCAGCTGCTTGGCACACTGCTGCCTTGCCTAGCCTCACCTCCAGCTATGCTGTACCTCCTTCTGGGGGAGGGAGGAGTCCATGCCATCACTGCTACCACTAGCACCATGGGCACCTCCCTTTCCCGGCACTGTTAGTAGCCCTGCCAGATCTGGAAGGAGCCACAGCAACACCCTACTCCCACTAGTGGCTGGCTGGCAGAGGTGCCCTGCCTAGCAGTGGTGGATGGCCAGGGGACCTTGAAACAAATAGTGAGTCACCACCCAGACAGGTGTCACCCCCCCCCCCCCCAATGATGGCATTCAATGTGGTCTACACCTCCCACATCAGTGATGCCACTGGTTGGAATACCCTCCAGCATTGCACAGATAAAAACCAGGACATACATGGCCAGGCAACATCAGAGTGTGATCAAAATGGCAGTAGAAGAGGCTGCAACAGTTGCATTTTCCTGAGCCTACTGGGAAATGTACGATTCCGCTCCTCTCATTTCTTCTCCCCTCTCTTGAGTCAATTCAGTGCAAACTATTTTTGCACACTTTGAATTTAGTGTGCACCAATGGAAGTGAGTTGGGTACAAAGGCGGAAAGTGGGAGGAGGAGAGAGAAACTGGACCATTTTAAAAGCAGCTGAAAAGGTGGGACAACAGAGGATTAATTGGGTCTGTACCTGCCGAAATGGGACAGATGGTGGATATGCACTGAGTCTGGAGCAAGATGCATGATTGGGCCCCTCCTCCCTAAATTTAGCAAAAGCATAGTTATAGAAGCAGAATCTTTAGAATTAGCACAAGAAGAGGGATCCCACACAGTTCTTCAACTGTATAACCAGTTGCATGAAAAACAGTATGTGCATGCTGTCCTTTGTGACGCCTAAGCTACATTTCTCTGTAGTCCAGAATGCCTGTAAGTGTTCTGTTATCTCTTTGTGGAAAGGAACCAAAACTCAGGTAAGCACCATTGCCCCAAGAAATTCCCACTGGGGGAAGTGAGGCGTATGTAATCATATGTGTAGTTCATGTGAGGGATCTGAACCTGAAGATCAAAGGCCACATAGCAAAGCAAATCCCTTTGTAATTATTTGTTCTATTGGATTAATCCTTTTCATTTCAAGACCATGAAAACATAACTCATATCCTATGTAACCATTGTCAATGTTTTTTTCCTACTTTTATCATGTTTATCTTTGTTATCAGGAAATGAATATATCTGTCTGAAATCTATCTATCTATCTATCATCTATCTATCTATCTATCTATCTATCTATCTATCTATCTATCTATCTATCTATCTATCTATCATCACCACATAGCAAGTGCAGGGTTGAGGTGAGAGTCGAGAAACTTCATTGGTAAATCTTCAGTTCAGCAGCCAACACACTAAAATGGCCCCACAGCCGCACCAACACAGGAAAGCAGTGCTGGAACATAATGGTTAGTGTTGTTCTTCATTGCTTTTGATTTTCCTGGGTTTCCACCCACCCCCTTCTGTATTCCTCTGCTATGCCTCAATTTTTTTTTTTACTTCTAGTAGCAAAGTAAGCTAAATCTGAATTCATTTTTCTCCCCCATGCAGTCGCTTTCCAACTGGCTGCACTTGTTTTGGATTAAATAATGGGAAATACCTTTCCTACTGTGCGATTTATTGGTCCTAAAATGTCTGAGAATGAATTTTGGCAGACTCTTTTCCATAAGGATGCCAATAATAATAATTTTATAAAAATCCAGAGGAGTATCCATGTTAGACTGTGGTAACAAAAGCAACAGAGTTTCATGTGGCATGTCTCAAGGACTGAACGAGGTGTACATTTTCACAAATAATTTGTTAGAGGCATGAAATGTAGAACATGTAGATGCAAGCACATGCGCACCCAGAGAGAAACACAGAATTTACTAACTCTACTGTTGGAAGAATGGCACAACTGCCTCAGGCAGCAGATGTTGGTGGCTGAGTGGTTATGGTGAGATGTTTGACGATGGATTTTTGTTGATCACATAAGTCTCATTGTAAGTGTTGAAGTAAGTTTCCATTGCCAAGATGGTTGTCTTCTGTATTCTACAGACAAATGTCTTTGTTTTTTTGTTTTGTCTGAGGTAGCCAAATAACAACAACAACAACAACAACAACAACAATAATAATAATAATAAAGTTTATTTGTATTTTCCCACTTCTCCCAGTGGATCGAAGCGGGATTACAACCAGAAAAATCTCCATACAAAGGCAATTATATCTAAAATACATATCATAAAAACATCAGACTATATAAAATTTTTATTATAACAACAACAAAGCACTGGTTGGATTATGATGTTATGAACCAGAAATTAGGTTTTCTACAGTTCTTCATAGAAGGTCAGGTGGGTATGCCCGCTGGAAGAGATCTAAGGTCGAGATGAGGCGGATCTCTTCCGGCAGATTGTTCCATAACCTGGGGGCCATAGCTGTGTATGCTCTTTTGGAAGTAGCTGTTAATCTGACCTTTGGATAATCTAATAGGTTCTTCCCTGTTGTCCCAAGGGTGCAGGGCAGATTGTGTAGGGAGAGGCGTTCCCTCAAGTAATTTGGGCCCAAGCCATGTAGGGCTTTAAAGGATTGTGAACATAACATTGTAGGGTTGGGAGCTCAGAAGCCTGCACTCTTATAAAAAGCACAGGATAGCGATCAAATGGATGGAAAGGAATGAACTTCTTCCTGCAAGGAATCTATGCACAAGCATTTCAAAGATAATGAATCTTTGCTCCATTTTGATATTTGTTTGCTTGTTGTTGTTTTTTTAAAAAAACTGTTGTATTTCTTCTTGATATATGTTTAATACATAGAATCAAATGGTGGATTTAAAGGTGCATATTGTGTCAGATCCAAGATGGAGTAGGGTTTCACTGAAGCACACTTGTACTGTGGCATGAGCTGGAATGTTTTGTAGACTGGGTTGGCTAATTTACCCAGGGACAAAAAGCCTACTGCAATACTATGGTGTGATGGCATTATGTCACATTGGTGCACCAGTCCTCTGGTCATACATGGAACAGATAATCTTACAAAATTACTTGAATTTCTATATTGAATGAGGGTTCAGTGTTTTACTTAAGTTCACTAGTTTATTGTTGTCATGTGCCTTCAAGTTGTTTCCAACTTATGGTGACCATGGGGTTTTCTTGGCAAGATTTGTTCAGAGGAAGTTTGCTATTGCCTTCCCTTGAGGCTGAGAGAGAGTAACTTGTCCAAGGTCCCCCAGTGGGTTTCATGGCCAAGCTGAGGATCAGTAGTAGCACTATGATGTTAGATCCAGGAATTTGGCAGAATGCAGCTGGGAAGTCTGGTTTTGATGTTTCCAGAGTATTTTAATTCTAGGAGAAAGACAGGATGTAACATAAATGAACACATGTACACAGTACATTTCTCTACTTTGCTCATAGTAAAATATGCCCACCTCCCCTATGACAGAAGTAACTTGGGCGGGGTACAGACCGCCAGATAGTACGTATACAATATGTACTAGGGTTAGGAAGGGGCGGTGCTTCCGCACCCCCCTAACCCTAGTACATATTGAATACGTACAAGATGGCGGCGCCCTGTTCATACGGGCGCCGCTATCTTTACGTATCGGACGCTGAGCGTCCGTACGTGTCGCAGCCTTTATGATGTAGCGAGTGCGCCCCTGGCGCCTCGCTACGACACAAATGCGACTCAAAAAGAAGCTCCATTTTGGAGCTTATTTTTCGGTCTGCGTGGGAGCCGCGCCGTCTGAAGGCTCCGGCTCCCCCGCGGACCTAGCGGTGGCGGCGTCAGACCACCGCAAAGCGGCGGTCTGTACCCCGCCATAGCTGTTGCAGCTGTGGCTCTTAGTGTTTGGCTTATATATTCTTTGCTTTTTAAAAAGTGGAATGCAACTTTCTAAAAGAAATATATTTGACAGTGTTAAATGTCAGAAGTAGATGTTCTGGAATGAGCAGCAAAGAATATAGCTGCTCTGTAAACACTGTGTTTACTTCAATTTGACCCATACAGAAATAGCTTTTATGCATCACTTGTTGAAAGAGTGTTTTTCAAGCTGTATTTTTCCTTGTTAAGACTTCAGAAAAACATTCCTCATTAAGAATGCTTTGCCTTCCTTGACCTTCCTCTTTTGCAGTCAAGAATCATTTGCAGCAACAGATAGCTTCTGTTTACCATTTCCTTATCACTTCGAAGCAGGAATTTCTTATTCCCAGGCCAACTGTTATAAAGTAACCTCATTTGGGACAATATGAGTTCTCTGAAAAGTTCACTGGGAACAGTGCCATCATATCCATGGTACAGTAATCAAATGGGATTTGGATATCTTGGCTGTAAAGAAAGTGTACAGTAAAACTATCCTATTTAATTGTCTGTTGGAGTTGCACAGTTTATTCACAAGCATGAGTTCAGTGGGTTGGATCCAAAAGACTGCTTTCACCAGTAGAAAGCACTTACATATTTGCAAATGGGGACGTACTCCATTTCCCCTAAATCCAGCTCCAGTAGTTTAGCTCTTTGTTACCAGGCATTCTACACAATTCCAAGGGTCCCTTGACCCTTTTTAAGTCATTTTTCAGAGGGATTCAACAGGGAGGAGGAGGGGAATGTCTCACGCCATAAGCCACACACAGGTCTTGGAGTCCAACCTAATATTTTGTTCTGACGACACCTTTAAAGATGAACAAAAGGAGTCTTCAGAAGCTGCCACTGTTCAGAGCACATTGCAGATTTAAACTGTTTCTTTTTCCATTTCATTTCCCATGGGGACTGTGTGTATATATGTATGCATTTATAGTATTTATAAATTGTTTTTCTCAGCATCAGGACCACAAAGCAATGTATAAGAAACTAAAAACATTATAAAAACCAAACAGAAACAAATTATCTCTCTCACACACATGACTACAAAAAAAATTTAAAGACCAAAGGGCTAGTAAAATAGCACAGCTGCAAATGCCTGTTGCAAGTGCAATGTGGATGCAGCCAGCCTGATTTCCCTCGGCTGGAGTGCCACATCCCATGTTTTTAACAACCTACCAGCAGCAATCTAGGGGTGAGGTGAGGCTTCCCTTGCTCAGACCATAAGCCATCCTTGTTCTACTGCTTGGGAGTGGGTGGGCCATTCATCCTTCTGTTGAAGATCTATTTCCAGGTGTCTTCATGTGGAAGGAAGTATTATTTCAGGTAACCTGGGGCACATTTACACTATTCAGCTATAGCTCTGTGATTCCAAATGCCACTGCCCTGGCTTCAGAGGGTGAGAAGAAGAGGCAAAACTCTATCACGCCTTGGTCCAGAAACAGATGTAAGGCCCTCCTTCCATATTACCTGCTACCACCCTGGCTTCAGAGGGAGAGAAAAAGAAGCAGTATTCCTCCCCCCCCCCAGTTTCTGGGGAAATTACCAAGGTACATAAAAGGACAATATAACAAATCTTAGGTTATGGCCCACCTCCAAGGCATAAGAGGGAGAACTGAACGATTCTGTGTTGGAGTCCAGAGGGAAATAGAGCACACACCCAAATAGTACATGTTGATGATCATAGGTTATTGGAGTGCAAAAAAGTAAGCAACAGAATAAAGCCAAATGGCCCACAATCTGGAAATGTTTAATATACATTCCAGTCCCCAAGAAAAAGGACACCAGGGATTGCAGTAACCATCAGATCATTACATTAATCTTCCATACAATCAAATTGATGCTGAAAAATTTATAACAAAGACTTTTACCATAGATGGAGTGAGAATGGCAGATGTCCAAACTGACTTCAGAAAAGGAAGAGGCACTAGAGATCATATTGCTAACTTGCATTCGATAATTGAAAGCAACAATGCATTTCAGAAGAAAATCACCCCGTGCTTCCTAAATTATAGCAACACCTTTGGTTGTGTAGATCATGAAAAACTATTTATTACTCTTGAAGAAATGGGTGGACCACAACATTTGATTGCCCCGATTCATAGCTTATACTCAGGACAACAAGCTACTGTAAAGGCAGGCTATAAAGAATCAGAACAGAACATCGCATCACTGTTTAATTTATATACTAAACATAGCATACAGAAATCTGGATTAGACTTGCAGGATGGAGGCATGAAATATGGAGGAAGGGACATCAAGATATGCAGATGATATACTACCAACAGAAAATAGCAAAGACGTGTAACAACTATTGAAGAAAGTCAGGGAGGGTTTATTCATTTATTTATTTTTGCTTGATTGTATATAGAACATTCAGTAAAAAAGAATTTTCATTGTCTGGATTTCTTTACTGGCCATTATTTTTATTCATTTTATTCTCTCCCCGGATTTGTCACCTAATTGTCTGTTTTTACATCATCCAAATTTTTTTCATGAGGATAAATTTTGACAATATAAAGGTTGGGTAAAAAAAGGAATTTATCAAATTAAAGACCTCTTTAATAATAATAAACTCAAATCAATTGAAGATTTAGCATCAACTCTAGATCCATTACCGATGTTGTGGTTTCAATTTAAACAAATAATTTTTTCCCCCTCTAGCTTACTAAGAAAGGGGAAAGATTGAGATCTATGACTCCCTTTGAAATTTTATGGAATGATCCTGTTGGAAATTGTAAAGGTTCAATCTCCCAAATATATCATCTCATCTTGTTGAATTCATATCATGATACCATATGTATCAAAACATTGTGGGAAAGTGAATTAAATATATCAATTCCAAAATCAGACTGGTGCTATTTGGTCATCTTGAAGACAAGATCAGCTTTAACCGAAGAGAACTTTCTAAAGCTAGTACATAAATGGTATCTGACCCCTGTTAGGAAATCACAGACAGATTGGGGCCTCAGCTGCCACAGCAGCAACCTTGAGGCCCCGATCCGTCGCTTTTCCAGGCCATGGGAAGTGGCAAAAAGCCACTTTCTGCGGCCTGGAAAGGGGTGGAAAGGGTCCTTGGGAAATGGAGAAAGGGGCCTTTGTGTCACTGGCGCAGCTGTGTAAAGGCTGCACCAGTGACACAAAACTCAGAAGGAGCTCCAAAATGGAGCTCCTTCCTGGGCTGCGGAAAGGGCGCCACAGGCGCCCTTCCACGGCACCAGGATGTCATGTCTGCGCCTCTCGGTTTGGAGGCGGCGTGGTCGTGATGTCTTAATGGCGGCACCCATGTAGAATGGGCGCCGCCATTTTGTACGTACTGTGTACGTACTAGGGTTGGGGGCGTCTGAAAGAGACGCCCCCGGGCAACCCTAGTATGTACACAGTACGTACTAAAAGACCTGTCTGGAAAGGGCCTATATCACTTCTCTGTTGGAGAGGTTGCCTAGTCTTAGGGACTTATATCCATATGTGGTTACACTGTTCCAAAATTACCCACTTCTAGCATGATGTGATCAACCAAACTGCTTCAATTACAAAACAACAAAAAAAAATTTTTTTGCCTAGCTGTTTTCCTATTTTCAGTATACACAAAAGGTATACCTTAAAAATACCTTTAAAAACTTTTATACCTTAAAAAACTTTTTATACGTTAAAAAGCTTTTTTATACCTTATGATTGCAAGATTTTGTATGATATATTTTGAATAAAGTTTAAAACAATATTCATTTTATTTATTATTATTACAGACAATAAATGTGTTGTAGAGAGGAGGGGAATATTAAGAATAACCAGCTGACTTGTTGTTGTTCTGTGTCTTCAAGTCATTTCCAAATTATGTTGACCCAAAAGCAAGAGGAGGAGGTTTGATATTGCCTTCCCCTGAGGCTGTGTGACTTGCCCAAGGTCACCCATGGGTATTGTTGCAAAGCTGGAAATCAAACCTTCATTCCCAGTGTAATAGTCCAAACACTCAAACCACTATGCCAAACTGCATTGAGCCATTGGACAGAAGAATGCCTGATCATTTTGGGAAGCCCAGCAAAGTTACTTTTTTTTAGCTCATACTGCTCAGAATCCTGCATTGACTAGGTTGACTAGTGGACCCAAGTTTGGATTTGTATTGAATCTTAGATTCAGCAAAAGCTAGAGCTGGGGTCCCCAAACTTTTGGGGGGCTATCATCCCCCTTTCTCTTGGATGACAACTCTAGCATCCATGCAATCCAGCCTGCATTGAGCATCAAATATACTAGGTTTGCCACTGATTCAGCATTACCTTCAAATCTCTAGAAGCTAGGAGCAGTTATTGTTTTGAAAGTGACATCTGTCCCAAATACTGAGGCTTGTTAGAGCCTAATTTTACCCACACATTTTTATTATTCAGAAGGTAATAGCAAACCTTCCCTGAACAAATCTTGCCAAGAAAACCCTGTGATAGGTTTGCCTTAGGGCCGTCATAAGTCGGAAATGACTTGAAGGTACACAACAACAAAACAACAGAGGCCCATCAATTGGACAGAACAAGATAGCATACAAAAAGCAATGACATAGCTAACTTACAGCCATAAAACATCAAACATACATATACAAAATATTTAAACAAAATATAAACAAAATATTTAGTCAGCATCATGTCAGTTTACATACCAATGATATAAATAGAGTCTGATCATGCCTCTCTCTTTCCCTCCCTGCCTTTATGGCATGGTCAGAATTGTGAGACTTTCAGACACAAACCTACGAATGTTGCTGGACTAGATGTTCCATCAGTCTCTAGCCAGATTAGTTAGTGGTGAAGAATATTGGGAGCTGCAGTTCAACAATATCTGCAAGCCCATATCATTCTCACCCCAGCTTCAGGGAGAGGGAATGCACTGCTTTGCTTTTCTGTGAACTAGAGTGAAACCAAGATAGGTTATATGTAAAGTATAAACTACCGAGTGCTGAGCACACAGAGCCAATTTTTAAGACCTCTATCTTGGCTTCCTTTTCTCCCTCTCAGCTAGCAGCCAGCAACTGCCACCTACCAGCTATTTTATTTCTTACAAGTATTCTGATTCATCTAATGATTGTTCCATTGACCTTGGTTCTTGACATACTGTAGTTGCCTTTAAAATGTTATTGTGCTGTTCTGATGGTGAGAAGAATGACAACTCTAGTTCCCATATGGGCACAGTACCAAAACACCAACTGAGAACAAGTCGTTTTGAAGAGTCTCAAAATAGAAACACAAGAGCAATTTTTTGTGTGTTGTAGGCAACTGGCCAAAGGGTAGAATTGGAAGGGTGTCTTATACGCTTGACAAGGTTTGTAGTAGCACAATGATAACTCTTGGCATGCTGCCTCTTTCACAAAACAACTTGTGGACAAAAGGTCCAAACAGCAATTATGGTGGATGTAAAGTCTATCTGGTTTGTTCAATGTGATGTGATACATCTATATAAAACAAGTCAGCAGTGAAAGCAGGATGAGAGACAGTGTTATTCACATTAAACCTCACAATAGTACTTGAAACTGTTCCTTCAGCGGGTACTTCTGCCAAAAGCTGTAAAAGTTACTTTTGGGGGTGGATGACACCTCCTGACATTGCTCATTGCTTTTTCATATTTTGTTTTTGAGAGGGAAATATTCTTAAGATTAATCAGAGAATAACATAAAACTTGAAAAATTCTGCTCAAAATGTCCCATATTCATCTGTGTAAGCAATGAGAAAGCATAACTTATTCCACAAAGACCTACTAGCATTGTTCACAGTTGCTGTGGGATTGCCAGATGAAGTAAGCAACTGGATTCCTGAACCTTTCATGTTTGTGTGAAGAAAAAATTTCACTGGGTGTTACTTGTGTGGCAAACAGTATATGCCTTCTAGTCCCCTGTTGACTTATTGTGACCTCATCAATTCCATAGGGTTTTCTTAGGGAAGGAATCCTCAGAGGTGGTTTTGCCAATTCCTTGCTCAGAAATATAGCCTACAGCACCCGGTACATGTTGGTAGTCTCCCTTCCAAAACCAGACAGGATTTGGTGCCTTTGTGGTATTTAGGCCAGCTTCTTCACAGATATTAAGGAATATTATTTCATCTGGCATCCCAGTTTACTTTTCACTGTGCTCTTTACAAATTAAAGTTGTAACTATGTTGTAACTAAAATCTGCAATGCCATCCTGGGGGGTGTTGTAATTCAGGGGTAGAACACTACCCCTGGCATGCATTTGTGTTTATTTCTAAATTGATAACTATTGTATTTCTAAATTTAAATTCTGCTTCTCAATTGAGCATACTAGCAGCCCTACACAAGAATTAAATTTTAAATAATCTATAAATACTGAATTAGAATACTATTATGAGAACTGAACTGATCTCTGGTAAAGATTTCTTGGTGCTGCAATCAATAGCACTGCTATAACAGAAATGGTTAATGTGTAAGCAAACAAGAGGATCCATTCAGATGATCCACAGAGACTAATTATTATACAAAATTGAGTCATTTTGTAGAGCTCATGATACTCCATTAGTAAATGAACTCAGAAGAACCCAGAAGAAAATACAAATAATATCAGTGTCCATGTTCAAAAGAATTTAAGCTCCGAGTTGGATTTTGCAATACTTCTTTTCCACATCTCTCCTAAAAGCCAGTAGTATGTCCAAAAATTTGTGGCTAAGAATTGAAATTATATCCCAGATGTTTCAACATTACGATGCCTAGACAGAACAATGCAGAAAACCAATTCTGTCTGGAAATAATTTTCTGTGTATTAGGAGCATATTTCTAACTTCTTGTGAAGTGCACATCAGAGGCACATAAAGCCAATGGTTAATGATGTTCCTTGACTTAGAACAAATAGTTCAGATCTTGCATAATGTCAAAGGATAGAACTGAGGGAACTGCATAGGGATTGTCTACACAAATGCAGGTCTGACAAATAGATCATTTAAGAGTTTTCCATGGGGATTTTAAAACTAGATGCTTTTCTCCAAGACAGACATGAAAAACATTTTGAAAAGATGTAGCTGTGCTTCTTTTAAGCACAAACCAATGTTGTTTATGTAAAATAATTCTAAGCAAACAGCAAAACTTAAAGGTTTACAGTGGCAATTGCAGAATGTGCATGTCTGGTCAAAACAGACAAGGCCCACTAGCAAAAGAAAAGAATAAGAACTCCATCTAGAGATAGGAAGATAGGTTTGGGATGCTACCAGCTAGCTACATACTTGGGAGAGAGAAAGAGAGAAGGTGGTGGTGGGGAAGGATCCATAGTCATATTTGAAAGTATTGGAGAACGGTTGGGCAAAACACAGAGGAACATTCAGATAGTGCTATTTGTTTCCATCACTATTGCCCCCTGTAGGCAAAGTCTTTAGTGCAAACTTCGCTTCACCTTTTCCCTCTTACCACCTGTCCAGCCTGAACACACCATGATCTAGCCAGCTTTCAGAAGGTGAACAAGTTCTGGCTTGGGTAGAACCTGGGTGGGAGAACATCTCATCCAGACACAGTTGACAGTACTAGATTAGGTGGATCAATGGTTTGATTCAGCATAAGAAAAATTCCTATGTAACAATGGATGGTAATTTAATTTGAGAGGATACACTCTCAGTAAGTTTGCACCCCCATCAAACCCTTCATGGACTATCATATGTGTCTGATCAGCTGCATTCATCTTTGTGGATTACAATCCCAAAACCACCTCTAGGAGATTCAGTGGGAATGCTGAATCTTTGACATTTGTAGATCCACATATTCTTTTAAATTCTATTCCTGTGACTTGAAATTTAACTGAGACTCAGTACTGATGGATCCTTCATGCTTTTACTGTTGGAAAAAGATTTATACTCTAACAGAAAGATAACATTCATCACCTATAATTCAATGGTCAGAAGATTTTACTGCTTTGGTGACACATTAATGTATCTTTTGCAGATGTCAGTTTCAAGAAGACATCTTTTTGGAGATATGGATAGTTTGTATCTATGCATATGCTTAGCTCTTGTTCATACATTATGTGTTTTGGATTCCACTCTCTTTCTTTTTTACTTTCTCCTTCTCCTTTTTTTGCCAGAAGATTACAGAAGATTGCCTTCTGTACGCATAGCATGATGTGAACAAATGGTCTCACTCTGCTTTTGAATTCTGTAGGACTTGGTGAGGTCATTCCTTCGTAACTAATATCAGTTTCCCCCAAACTTAAGGTACGCATTATCTTTGTAACTTAAGGGAAGAGAATCTTATGCCTTGCTAGGATTGCCAGGTGAAATAAGGGATAGGGTTCTTGTCTCTTTAATTGTTGTATAGAAGAGAGAATTTCAGCAGTTGTAGCTTGTATGACACGGAACACCTGCTGTCATTTCCTCTTCTACTGAGTTATTAAAGGGACAGAAGCCCTGTTCCTGTTTTCACTTAGCAACCCTATGCTTTTCATGGTTTAGCTCCTAGCTTATTGGTACTTTTGTATTTATTGGTTTGGACTCACTAGATGGTGTGGAAAGGATTACCCATAGATCAAGCAGGGCTGACTGTTTTAAACCAATTTTTTTTTAAACACAAACAAAACTGCTCTGTTTCTTTGCATTGATTATTCATATATATTTTTAAAAGTTTGGCTATTATTACTATTTTCCAGCCCTCTTGTTAGAACAACAATGACTATTTGAATTTAAACTCTAATTGTTTATTGGCAGTTCTTCACTATTATTCCAGTATCTACTGTCAGTTGCTTCTTTTTAATCACTTTACTTTACAGTTCAAGAAATGCCATTCAGAAACAAATCCTTCAGTTAACAGAAGTTCAACCAGAACAAGTATAATTTAAGCTAGTGGTTTGGCATTATTTTGCTACTAAACTTTCTGATTTAGCCCTATATTGGTGTAGTCCTACACACGAATGCAAAAAAACCAGTTAAAACAAAAACACAGTTTTTTTATTTTAAAAAAACTTCCCCCACCCCAAACCTGAGTTCAACTTCTGGCTCATGCAGCCCTTCATGCTCTGTTACGGGTATTAAGGTGGCAGAGAGGTTGCTAACAGTAAGTGCTTTTCTTCTAGGCGTGCATGAGCAGTTGTCATTTTGCACCATGCTTTGGAGATGTTGGAACCAGCAGCCAGAAGTTTCTCCAAAGCAATCTCATACCCCTCCAGAACTCTTTGGCACATCCAAGAGGTCTCAGAGATGGGAGGGACTGGGGGAAATAGCAGAAATAATGAGCATGGCCAAGGCTATTATGAGTTAGAACCTTAGACCAGAGTGGACATTGTGTGATCCAGGACACACCCGTGTGTGGACATCCAGCCCCAGTCATATGTATGTCTTATCATGTCCCTTTAATTGGCTAACATTGGATATTTTCCATTCCTGGATGCTTCCTTAAGTGGTGGTTTAATGCTTAATCAGACTGCTGATGGGCATAAAACTGAACACATTCCAATAAATCAAAGAACAAAAATGAGCAATGACCATCCAGTTACATCCAATTTTGAATTCTTTATTTCCCCCCCATTCGTGCTGATTTTGGCATAAAGGTAGCTTGTGGTGGGTTATGTGGTGGAATAAACATGCAATCCTTCCAGCTTGGCCATAGTTGTCAAAGACATGCAGCAGTCCTCAATATGGCAATAGGAATTATCCCAAGAATAAATCCAGCCTCTTGAGATGTTTCTAGAGCAACTGGTGAGCCTGAGTCATATTCCTCTGTGGCTACCTGCATAGAAAAGGAAGAGTTCGAAAATATGAAACTGGGCTATGCATGCAAATTAATTCAAGCAAGGAATGTGTGAATGGCCCAGTTTCATATTTTGAATCTGCTCATGGTCTGGCTTGCCACATAGGCAATTTGTGGTAGGAATTATTATTTTTTAATTTTGTTACATTGATAATACATCCCATCTTTAGTGGCACATAGTTGTAGGGTGCTAGAGGTCTCCACATGTTGGACTGAAATAGCAACCCTCACTATCACAGCTAATGATGCAGTAAACAAGTTGCACATCTCTGTTTTAGAAAAAAAGATCTTATTTTTCAGTCAGCATTCTATGAGATATATTGACTTTCCTCCCATTTTCTCTTCAGTGGCACTGGTTTTAGCTTGTATTAATGGCATCACTCACACACCCCTCTCTATGGTATAGTCTGTATCCATGACTTCAACCATCCACTGCTTGAAAATATTATAACCCCCCCCCCCAGCAACCTTTGATTTTGCCATTCTATATAAGGGACACTATTTTACTGTGCCATTGTATATAATAGGACTTGGCCAACTACGTGTTTTGATGTCCATTGCTGGTGATGGTGGGATCATGGAACCAAACCTCAGCAGATACTAAGGAGTTTATCACATGGGAGGAATTTCTCTTAACTTCGAATGAAAAGAAAGTGGGGCCAGAACACATTCACATGAATTCACTAGTTCAGCGAATTTACGTGAATTCGAATTGCATTCAAACTGACTTCCTATTGCCTGAAAATAGCTTGCCATTGCCTGGAATTGCATATGATCACCTGTCACACAATAATGTGAAACCCCATTATTGCGTTCGGACTGACTTCCCATTGCCTGAAATTGCGTGTGGTAGTCTATCACGTAATAACGTTAAACCCTATGATTGCATTTGGATTGCCATTGGATTATACTTCCAATTTCCCTTGTCTGATAATGTCCTAAGGGCCCACTGTGCCACCTTTCTGTGCCATCGCTTTTGGTCCATTATTTTCTGCACTACCTTTCCTCTTGACATGCACTCCATTCCGCTTCTCTGTAACATTCTCTTCAACATCTGCTCTACTGCTTCATCTCCCCACTCACCATCATTCCACTTTACTGCATTCATCATCTTTCCTCTCTACTTCTACTTATTCCACTCCCTTTCCCTGTTCATTGCCTTTCCATTCCACAGTGCTGCTTCATCACTTTTTCACTTTACAGTGCCCTGCAGGAATAATAATATTCACCCCCTTTGACTTCTCCTCACATTATTGTGTCATGACCTAGAACTGAAATGTGAAAAGAATAGCCAGTATTACTACGTGATGTATCAAAGATATTCAACACATTGTAGGTGCAAAATATTTGTGCTATGGTGTAAAAGTTAAATACACAAAAACATAAACAAATGGCACTTGTTCGCTCCATAAGTATTCTCTCTCACACACACACCCTTCTTTGCTGAAACATGCCTAAATAAGTTCTGTAACAACCTAATGACTCCTATCTGTAGTTGAATGGAGTCCACCTGGGGCATTTCCAGTGCAACATAATCTCACATTAAATACACCTGTTTCTGGAATGCCCCAGATTTTTGTTGGAGAACATGTCAAAACAAATAGCCTCATGAAGTTATTTAGAGTGGCTGGTGCAGTGCGCTGAAGTAATTCAATACTCAGAACTTAAGAAGGTGAAGAAGCCTCTTAAGATGGTAATGTGCCACTCTCTCCAAAATGCAGTATGCCAGCCCCGCCCTATGTGGGCACCCTCCTGCTCCTTCTGCTGACTGGGTACCCTGGACCTCTGCAGTGTAGTCCCACAGTGAAGCAGGGGTGTCACTAGGGTTGACATCACTAAGTGCGGTAACTCATGGTGTCACTGATCTCCTCCCATAGCACACCATACAGAATCCGTAGAATGTTTTTCTCACTAATGATACTCCTAAATCGTAATTCCCATGTATTACTGTATGCAATAGCAATAATCCTGATGAAACAAAAACAACTAGCAAAATCAAAAATTATACCTCAACAAAATGGGGCCTCTCCTTTCTCTTGAGCCTTACTCCACGCACATAACCTATCATTTTTAAAGGGATGCAGGTGAACACCAAAATTCATATCTGCCCAAAGGCAGTTGTTTGGGGAACAGTAGTGTCACTCCCTCTTAGGGTGTCATCTGATGTGGTCCACACTCTCCGCACTCCCTAGTTAAATCCAAGGCTGCCCTAACTTCTACAGCCATAAAAGGTTAATGTTTATCAATCGAGAGGGGCTTGCAAGGTGAGCAGGTTTCACAAATAGGTCAAAGAAGAGATCCTCCTCCTTGACCTCAAGAAGTTCTTAGGGATGAAGCCTCTCAACAGTTCGTAGCTATAAACCCAGGACAGATGGCTCTTCCACACTTTAGCAAGAGCAGTTCCTATCACTGCGCACAACACAGACTCCTTACATTCTGTATTCTCAGATGCATCTGAGAACGTAGACTGAAGTCTATGAAAGCTCATGCTGCCACCTTTTTTCTTTCAGTTAGTCTCAAAGGTACTACAAGATCTTTCTACATACTGATTCTACAGATTAACATGACTATATCTTTGAAATTTTCCCTTACATTCTGGGAATTCTTGCAGCAGATGCATGCCAAGCTGGCTAAGAGAGGAAAGCAAACATTATCCCTCACCTCCTCTTCCTCCTTCTTTCCCACAGTTTGGGGCACAAGGTGGCTTTCAACAGTTAAAACAATCAGGGGAAAAATAACACACGGAAGTTAAAAATATAAATAATTATTTAAAAATTAAAATTTATTAAAAATATAAACCATTAAAAAGGAAAACTGCAAATAGAAAATCTATTGCATTATGCAATTTCCACTCCCCTTGAACAATCAGTCTTTTAAGTCCTCCCAAATTAGAACAGATTGGTATTAGAAACCAAATTCTTCAGTGAACGACAGATAAGCATAATGGCCTGTGGTGTAGACAATATATTCAAAGGCAATAAGAGATTATGGGAGGAATGGGATTAAAAGAGTAAAACTTCCCTTTTCCAAAATGAATTGGGAAAAACAGTTCAGCAGCAGCACCCACTGCCTGAATTCCACTGCATCACTGAGAGAGAAGGAGAAAAAGAGAGAACTTGTGAAATTTCAGAATGAAGAACAATATTGTTTTGCTGTGCTTCCCACTTCCAACAGAAGGTGGTAATGTTTGATAAAGAATGTTTCCATACTGTAGGAGAGACACCAAAAATCTTGCTTTGCTGCACTGCACATTCCTTCTCATATCATTACTTTCCCCTACTCCACTCTGCAGTGTCATTTTCCTTTCCATTTCCACCTCTTTTGCTGCACTGCATCAGCTTTCCTCTCTATTTCCACCCCATTCCAACAAGGATGTAATGAATACAGTATTTGCAAATGTTTTTCTTTACAGTGAGAATGGGTTTTTATACTAGTTGTGACCACTTCTTGAAAAAATTGTTAGCTATTGTAAGGTTTTTTTAAAAAAAGCTTTTTCTTTTTGCTTCCACATGAGAGCAAAAAACAAACAAACAAAAAACCAGAACTTTTGGGGGAGGGGACTGTATTTGTACAAAAATGAAAGAAGCCAATACTTATATCCCTCCTCTATTCTACTGTGTTGTCTTTCATGTCCACTTCTAGTTGTCCACTTTCATGTCCACTTCTGGCTCAATGCTAAGGTATTTTGGGAACTGTCATTTGCTGTGGTGCCAGAGCCCTGCAACCAACAATTCCCAGAACTCCACAGCATTGAGCCATGGCAGTTCAAGTGGTGTCAAACTGGATACTTTCTGCAATGTGGATGCTGCCTCAGTGTTGCCACTCCTCTTGCACCCACCCCGCTTTACTCCAGCATGTCAGTTTTTAAGAGAACAAAACTCCAAAACTTCATAGTCAAGAATTATTTTGCTGCACTTGACTTTGGACAGCATGCTTGCACTTCATCCCCACAAGGTGGTGATGTTTGAGCAAGAATGTTTGTGGCCTTTATTTGGGAGACCAAAATCTCGCTCACTTCACATTTCTTTCTGACTTCTTAGTGAAAAGTAAAAGAGGTAGCTAGAAACAGATGTGCACATGTAAGCTCAGACACACATGCTACGTTTGGATTCATTTCTGAATATTTCTTTAGCACTTTGCTCTAGAAACAGTGGGAATATGCCATTAAGTCTTCATATGCCATTAATATGCTTCAACAAAGCTATTGACCGTAATGTTCATTGGGTTCTTTGGAGATGTCAGAAACACTGTCTGTTATTTGCTTAATTACTATATTGTGCAATACAATCCTGAGCACGTTTAGGTAGAAACAAATGCCAGTGCGAAGAATGAAAACTTGGGACCAGCTTAGATGCTTGATCCATCCAAGTGAGAGCAACAGTTGAAAGCTAGGACACCAGGGGGCCTTATCTCCCCTGCCACACAACCTGCACAATTCCGTTTTTTGCCCCCAAATGCCTTGTAGGGGGCATTTTTGTTGTGCTTTAAATTGCACATGATAATTTTAGGCCTAGGAATGGCCTTTTTTAACAGGAAGTGAACAGAAGTCACTTCTTGTGCATATTCATGTTTTCTTTCTTTCTTTCTTTCTTTCTTTCTTTCTTTCTTTCTTTCTTTTAAAATATTTTTCCTTGGATCAAAAACATGGTGAAAAGGCTCCCACACTCCCTAAAGGGCATTTGGTGGCAAAACATTAAAAAACAACAACACTTTTTTTCATTCTTGACTCCAGGGAGGGGGGAACTCATAAAACAGTGGCGTACTTATATTTGAAACCTGTGTGGATCATTTTTCCATACCCCTCTTATCTCTTCAACAGCCTTTCCAGGCCTGGCGGTACTGCTCAGCGATTGGCAAAGAGAGGCAACTCTCTTTACTGGCTGGTCAGCAGACTCACCTGTCCTGGAATGTTGCCCAGTGCCACCCAATGCAGTCCCCACCCCCTTAAGTGACAACCCTGCCTGGCTACTACAAGTGGTCTGCAGCCCATCCTTTAATCACTCCTGATCTAGCTCAATATTGGCAACAAGTTTCAGACAAGAGTTTTTACAGATTCTACCTGGAGCTGTTGGAGATTGAATCTGGGACACTCTGCATGTATAATATTGATGAAACCCATTTGCTGGTAGCAACTAGAATAGACACACTGAATTCATGAAATGTCTATAAGTGGTGACTCAGTGATTCTACTCTAGTTGAGACCAGCATTTTGATTTAGCTGCAAGTGCTTCATTCGTGAATTATGAATGGTCATCTGGACAACAAACAACATCTGATGTTAAAGGAGATGGAGGGACTATTGGGATCTCAATAGGTGTGTGTCTGTGCATGCCTGCATAAGTGCAGATCTTTAACCCAGTTTCCCCTGTTTTCCTGATGAAATTGCATTCTCTGACACTATAATTAGTATAATGCAGAAATCCATCACTGCTGTCAAGTTTAGCTTGCATCCTTTTGCCAAATTCCTGAAAATGACATACGCCAGTATAACCAGGGGTCATATCTGAATGAGTACTTTAAGGGACTCTGCAGAAGAAGTTATCAAATGTGTCCTTGGACAATTCACTCACAGTGAAGCCATTGCTTGACAATGCCAGGACAAATTCCCATGGCCAGTGAGTGGCTGGGAGAAAGCAGGCATACAAAGGATGCGTCTGGCTCCTGTTGTGTAGCCGCTCTTTCAGATCCCAGCATACATGGTTTGCTGGTCATCCTTTATCATGGCTCCATGATTCAGTTGAGTACTACTTGGGTGGCCTTGCCCTGCCACTGGCCATTAATGGGCCATGGATGTGCCCCTTTTTGCCCTCAAGCTATGGTTATATCGGGGGCATATACACTGCCTATAGTGCACTGGCAGAGCTTTATTCTTCAGATAATTACCGGATCTCACGGTTAGTTTCTAAACAAGGACAACTTTAGCCAAATAACTAGAGCAGAACAGCCTTTTGCAATTAACACAAACTTTATCTTCTCAAATCATGATTTGTACCTTGTTGGTAAATTACGATGGCATGAGTTGGATGTATTCCATCTCAACTCATTTTTTGGGTTGTGGTGAAGGTCAGAATTGTCTGCTGACTCCAGAATGGCCAATTTCTCCTCCAACTTACTGTTTTTCAACTGCAGCTTCCCAAACCCAGCCATTTTCTGATCAGTGAAAAATTGCAAGAACAGCAGACAAGCATCCAGCACTTTTCCTGTACCTGGATGCTTAGCAACTATATCATCCCCAGGCACCTGCAGAGAACTCCTGGAGGTCTCTGCCAATGCCTGTCATGTGTGCCCACCTGTAGGAGAAGAGCTGGATGCTTGTCTGCTGCTCCTACTGTTTTCCACTCACCAGCAAATGGTTTGGCTGGAGT
The DNA here is from genome assembly GCF_019175285.1 of Sceloporus undulatus. Classification (NCBI taxonomy): domain Eukaryota; kingdom Metazoa; phylum Chordata; class Lepidosauria; order Squamata; family Phrynosomatidae; genus Sceloporus; species Sceloporus undulatus. Next base: position 135,925,170 of record NC_056522.1, read on the forward strand.
TAAGAAAATGGGTTTCTGGTGCAGTATGGGATATTATTGTAGCTACATCTCATGGTTACATCTCCTAGTGCAGGATCATGACAAATGTCATAAGACCAGCACTTTCTAAAAGACAAGTTGGGAAATGATTGATGAAATCACTTCTATGAGGCTAAGAGCAGGCTTCTGCTGTCTTTGCTCTTTAAGTCATTTTGATATCCCTATCCATGTTTGTGTGTACATCATTTTATAAAAATGTCTGGTTGGGTGGTTTTCTTTAAAATTGCCCCAGTATTTGCCAGATTTTAAAAGGAATTTATCACCCTAATTTGACTACTGTGAGATCTGTCTCCCATCAATTTGAATTGTCAATAATCCTCTTTATTATTATTCCTATAAAATAGAATCCTTTATGGAGGTGCTTGACCCTCTTTGCTTCTTCTTTTCTCTGGAAATAAACAACAGAAAGTTAAAATTGCCTAAGTCCCATTTCAATCAAGGTACTTGAGTGCACTTAAACCTGTCCGGATGGTTGTTGGTATTTCCGTCTATGATGCACTTGGCCTCATTGTCATGCCTAGCAGTGATCACATTTTGCTGTAATTTTGGTGCTTTTGTAAATCTAAGTGTTTGAATGTTCCTGTCTTTGAAAGAAATGGCCTCAGACCAGATTTCACAAGTTTGTAAACATGAGGTGGACTTTATGTTCACCACAAAATGCTAGGCACCATATGAATAAAAGAAAATTATTCAGAGTATGACGAGTTGTGACACCCAAGTGTACTAACACACTCATTTATAAAGTGTGTGCTAATCTTACTTGGAATAATGGCGCATTACAGACCGCCCGTTTGGGGCGCGCCTGTAACTGGCCCTTTCCCCACTGGATCGGGGCCTCAGCTGCCACAATGGCAGCCTCTGAGGCTCTGATCCACCACTTTCCAGGCTGTGGGGAAGTGGCAAAAGGCCGCATCCCCATGGTCTGGAAAGGGGTGTCCTTGGGGCTTCAAGCCCCAAGGACACCCGGCGGCGGCGGAGAGGAGGAGAAAAGGGCCCCTTGGCTCCTTTCTGCTCTGCGTCACTGGCACAGCCATGTAAAGGCTGCGCCCAGCGATGCAAAGGTGGAAGGAGCTCCGAAACGGAGCTCCTTCTGGGGCCATGGAAAGGGCGCCCCAGGCGCCCTTGCGCAGCCCCACTACGTCACTTCTGCACCGCCCCATTTGGAGGCGGTGCAGTCATGACCTAGCCATGGCGGCCCCCATGTGGAACGGGCGCTGCCATATTGTACGTGCTCCGTGTGTGCTAGGGTTAGGGGCGTGTGGAAATGACGCCGCTTCCTAACCCGAGCACGCTCTTGAGCAATCCTAGCACGCGCGGAGTGCATACTTTGTGCGCATTTGTGACGTGCCAAAGTTACACAATTTAACCCATATACATCATTTTATACAGGACAATGCACGAATATGAATGAGTAAGTTACTATAAAAGGAAAATAACGTATGTTAAAACCAATCATTACTTGAGATAAGAATTAATGGCTGAATGAAGCTGAGACAAGCAGCTCCTAGCTCAGATAGGACACATCTGTTTGGAAATACACTGCTGTGATAAGTCTTTTTATTTGTTTGTGTGTTTGTGCTGATATTAAGAGAGAGAGAATAAATTCTGAGGCCAGAAAATTCAGAAATTGTACATTCATCCCAATCTAACTGTATACAGGCTGGGAAAAACTTTAAAATACTTTTTGATTATTTCTTGTTATTATTTCTTACAATACCATGCTTTTGCCTTGTGGTGTTTTGATGTCAGAGAAGGTATTTAATGAATGCAAATCCCATTATTCCCAGTCACAATCAGAATAATGGATTTTGTTGTCCAACACATTCCAACAGCATCATGATAGAGAAAGTTGTACTTAACAAAAACATGGTACTTGGCAATTACCACTTAGATCCTAGGTGAACTGAAAAGGGATGGACTGAAGTAAAGTGTTAATGAGTAACAATCAATACTAATAAAAGCATATGCATGTATCTTATCTGTCTCCACCATAATTCAAAGACTATGAAGCAAGACTATGAACTCTGAAATTTGCTATGCATTTTAAGGGGATCCTAAGGCTGTGCAGCCTGAGTTATTCTCTTTTTTAAAAATGAGTTAACTAAATTTAAATTTGTTGCTACCCACCAGTACCATCTTCAGTCACTAGATGGCAGGTACCCCTAACCTAGTTAGGAAGACAGGAAGATGCAGTCAAGTGTGATACATTCATTTTCCCAGAGGCTTCTAGGCCATTCCAGAGGAATGACAGGAAAAGTGCCAGGCCTCCCCAAGTAGTGCCTTGAAGGATCCTTCAGGAAGCAGTCACTGGGGAAATAAGATGCTCTGAACTGGCAGCCTTTTCCCCCAGTGATGAGGATGAAGGCTTTGTTTTACTTTCCTTGCAGCTGCTGTAACCTCTCCCAATGAGGGGAATGGCCTCATTTTCCTTCTTCCAGGTGGAGATCTGCTGTTGCGACAAGCTGTGGTTGCTGCTGCTTAGTTGCTTCTTTCACTCCCCTGACCATTCAATGGCCATAGTAGTGCTCTACAGAGCTTGATGTGTGGGAAACTTTACAAGTGGAGTATTATGCTCAAAATCAAAAACTTGACCTGTGTGAGTTTGGAAAATGTTTAAATAAAATTCTATGTGTTGCATGCCCAATGGTCACACCATTGAGCATGTCATCTAACATTAGTCCATTTGTCCTGTGTAAGACACTTGATTATTGTTATTTTTAGATACTCCATCTCCATCATATTTCAGACGTACCTGCTATACACCAAAGTTGCTGAGACTTCAATATCTAGTTATAGCCAGTTAATATCAATGATGTATCAAGCCATTGATGCTTTCTCAGTGCTACATACAATCAGAAGGGCCATTTCATGCATTGTGATTCTGCCATGTTTTCATGGCATTACCAATATCTCATCCCATTAATTAAGGTTTCACCTTCCCATTTTAATTTGATCTGTTAAGAGATGGCCAAATTAGGAATGCTAGAAACACCACACTGAAGCTGCTGCAACAGTGCAGAATTCATACCGTTTGACACTGCTTTAACTGTCATGGCAAACTACCTTTGTAACTGGAACTCAGTTTGCAGCAGGTGAAGTAAGCCAGGGACCAAGGTGAAAAGTGCAAGGAGGAGAGCTATTTTAAAAGTAGGTGAAAAAGTGGAGCAGCAGACGATTAAGCAGAACTGTCCCTGTCACACTGGGACAGTTGGAGTATGTATTTTGGGGAATACCAGAGTTGGCCAAGAACTTGCAGATCCAACTTGCAGTGGATGGAAAACAGGTGGCAAGGAGCTGAAAAAGGTGCCTCCTCATTTTCTGTCCTCCAATTCATCCATCACAGATCTTTCCCCTCACACTTTTACACCTACTCTGCCATAAAAATTGGGGATGGGGAGGGAGATAAATTCGACATCAGGATCCCAGTAATGATTATGTTTGCTGCTGAATGTTTAACATTTAAACATTTTAAAATGTTTTTATTGTAAACTCCTCATTAAAGATTTAAGAAAGAAAATGGAGTGAGCTTACAAAGATTTGCCAAATGGTTAGTCATATTGACCGACTTACTCAAGAATTTATGGGCAATTTTTTCTTCTTACGTATCACTTGTCTTAATGTATCTACACTGTAGAAAGAATGCAGTTTGATATCACTTAGATCGTGACATTGTCCCCTTAGATCGTGACATTGTCTGAAAATTTTCACTGTGATCACACGACTTTCACAGAAAAATGCCTTTCTAACCCCCTGATTTTCCCCATGTGATAGTTTTCCATGCCCCAGGAATACAGAAACTGGGTTCTCATGCTCAAGTAGCCTTTTCAGTTGACTGTATTATTATATAAATGTGAGACAAACGTGGAAACAATACCTCATCCCATCATCTCCATTTGTTGGGAAAAGGAAGAGAGTAGGAGAAGGCAGCTGATGTTAGATAAGCACTGGCACTAAACTAAAATTATTTGGTGAAATAGATAATGCATCAAAATATGCCAAATGCTCTGGCGCCACATATAAAAATGTATTTGGTTCCAGCATTATCACTTATTTATAGCAGACACATTGCTTTCATAAAAACGGGCAGCTTGAATTTATTGGAGACGAGCTCCAAGCTCTGCAAATTCATAAACCACCAAAATCTCAAGGGAAATATGAAGTTAATTCTCACCTTCTTGCAGAAGATGGGGGCTTAAGATCAGTAGTATATTTGGGGGTGGGAATGGTTACATTTTTCTTCCTCAGTCAAGAAGGCATACTTGTTATTTCAAAGTGATTAATTGTGAACGTGAGGAACGTTCATAAATTTATACTGCCACACAGTAGGTTACCATTTTTATTTTGGAATGAAGCTGGAGACATTTGTTGCACCATTCTTTTTAAAAATGTGTCACGTTTGTGGAATATTAAAAGCAAGAGAGAAGATATAAAAGATTGTGATGTATATATGGAAGCTGGTGGGGAGGCGTACAAAATTGTTCCTCCTTAACTTAAAGCACTAAAGATTAGAATAAAGTTCTAGGAAGAAACCAGCTTTCCTCTCCACCCCCCCCCCCCAAAAAAACCCATGCATATCACTGTTCTTTAGATCTTCCTGCTTAATTTTAATATTCCACAAACACACTTACCATGTGTTAGCACACACTTATTGTTGTTGTTGTTGTTGTCTTCCTTTGCATCGACCATGACTCATGACAGCCCTAACAATGAGGCATCTCCAGGACCCCTGTCTTCCACTGCTCTGCTCAGGTCCCGCAGGTTCAGACCAATGACCTCCCTGATTCAGTCCATTCAGTCCATCTGGCTTGTAGTCTTTCTCTCTTTCTGGTCCCTTCTACCTTCCCTAGCATTACTGTCTTTTCTAGGGAATGATGTCTTCTCACAATGTGGCCAAAGTATGACAGTGTCAGTTTTGTCATCTTAGCTGTCAGGGAGAGTAAAGGCTTGATTTGATCAAGAACTCATTTGTGGTGGTTGTTGTTGTTTTACTGTCCACAGTATTCTCATTCCCCTTCTCCACAACACATATCAAAAATGAGTTTATCTTCTTTCTATTAGCTTTCTTCCCTGTCCAACTCTCACATCTGTATATGTTGGCAGGGAATATAATGGGTTTGACGATTCTAACTTTAGTACATCTCTACTCTTTAGGATCTTTCTAAGCTGCCCTTCCCATTCCCAGTCTTTATATTTCTTGACTTCAGTCTCCATTCTTGTCAATTTACAGCGCTTTATAAATAAAGGATAATAATAATAATAATAATAATGATGATGATGATGATGATGATGATGATGATGATGATGATGATGATGATGTTTGATCCAAGGTATAGGGAATCTTTCACTATTCCAATTCGGTAGGCTGAACTAATGTAGATCTTCTGTGGTCATTATTTTTGTTTTTATGTATGTTCATTGAGAAGCCTGCCTTTGCACTTTCTTCTTTTACCTTTCTTAGTAATTGTTCCAATTCTTTGATGTTTTCTGTAAGTAGTATGGTGCCATCTGCATATCCTGGGTTGTTGATGCTCCTTCCTCCTATCTTCATTCTTCCTCCTCCTGATTCTAAACCTGCTTTTCTTATGCTATTTTCTGCATAGATGTTGAACAGATAAGATGATAAAATGCAGCCTTACCTGACCCCCTTTCCAATTGGGAACCATTCTGTTTCTCTATATACTGCTCTGACAGCACTTTCTTGTCCTAAGTACAGATATTTTTCATCAGGACGACAGATTAAACCTTTTATTAGAGAATGTTTAGAAATGTAGTTTAACATAAAACAATATGTAGTACCTATCAAGTCTAAAGAATGCAATAGCAAATAAAAATATATAGTAATATGATAATATATAAGAATATTAAAGAATTATATACAAAGCAAATTTCATTCCTAGGATGCGTTAAATTATTAAAACGTATTTTAAATAAAATAGAGCATACTACGGAGACCAAAATATATATCCTTTACTTTTAAATCCCCAATGGCAATCACTAATATATCCAAACAGTTGCATACCATAAAAGGAAAGAAAAAGAGAAAAAGAAATATGAGAGGAAAATGAAAGTGAAGAAAAAGAAGAAGGGGAAAACAGGGGGGGAGGGGGGGAGGAAGAAAAGAAGAATGAAACTTCACTGTCCCTTTTCTACCAAAACCACAGCTGGTTTTCATACTGGCAATGGCCCAAGATGTGCTTGATCTACACTTGATCTTAGCCCAAAGGCTTTGCTATAGTCTATAATGCACTTGCTGGTTTTCTTCTTGAATTCCTTGGTATGCTCCACTAACCATTGTATGTTTGCAATGTGATCCTGAAAGCACATGGCATAAACGTCCATGGATTGCAGACCAGACTGTCAGAAGCATCAGATGACACTGGTTCCCCATGGCATGAGGTATCTTCATCAGAGGAAATCCACAAAATCAATTTTGCTTCTGATGCTTAGCAATTCTGCCTTTTGTTTTAAATTGTGAATTATTAGGAAGACCTAAGGAAAGTTAATTTTCCCCACCCACATTTCTGCATCATGTTACAATTTCATCCTGTTAAAAGAAGTCCTGTGGGAACAGTGTTAAACCTCCTTTATAAAAGCAGCATTCAGTAAAGCAACAGCTTTGCTTGCTACCAGTTAAACAAGGGGAGAGACCACTTTCAGACATTTCCATGCTGTTTGGCCAATTCTGATACTGAAAGCCATTAGCTGAAGAGTCTTTGAAGAGTTTTTTTTTAAATAATTCTTGCCTTCCGTCATTTAAAGCATCTGGGGAAGAGAGATTGCTGAGGTACAGACAAAGTCTCTGGAAATAAATGGGAGGCATCTAAGTGAGTGACAGCACTACAGAAAAATGTATAAGAGGGGAAAGTTTAAATACATGCTATTTAACTAGAAAGAATTATGGAGGGCTATTTGAAGGGGAAGCACAAGGCATTCTAGTTAAAGTGAACTATTTCAGAGCTTATTCTTTTAACTGGGGCCAGATTCTGATATTGTAAAGGGTGGTGGGTAGGAAATTTATTACAGATGCATGTTTTTAAATCTGCTGCTAGCAAGCAAGAGATAGAAAATCACATTTCACTTATGCAAGATCTATACTCATGGGCCCAAATCCAGTCACAAATCCCAACTAAAGTAGACCCATTGAATCAATAGAGTTCATACAAATGTGGACTTAGATTTCCATTGCCAGTCAATCTTCTCTAGTTGGGACTAACAATTGAATTTAAGCCACTCAAGTATAAACGTTTGGTATGCTCTGAAAAATCAGAAAGTTTGGAAACCATGCTCTCTGAGGAGTGTCTTAAGGAACTGAATATGTTTAGCCCCAAAAAGAGAAGGTTAATGGATGGCATGATAGTCATGTTTAAATATTTGAAAGGATGTCATATTGAAGATGAACTTGTTTTCTGCAGCTCCAGAGACTAGAACACAGAGCAACGGATTCAAGCTACAGGAAAAGAGATTTCACCTAAACATTAGGAAGAAGACGTTCCTGATGGTAAGAGCTGTTCAATAGTGGAATACACTGCCTTAGGTTGTGGTGGAATCCCCTTCTTTGGAGATTTTTAAACAAAGGCTGGATGCTTTGAGTGTGTGTTCCTGCATGGCAGCTGGTTGGACTGGATGGCCCTTGTGGTCTCTTCCAACGCTAGGATTCTACAACAACAGAATAACCGATCATGTGGGGTGTTTCCAGACAAAGGAATACTAGACAAAAGCACTGTGTAGCTAGTCCACCTATGTTCCTATGGCCAGACGTGAAATGATTACACCCTTCCCTGAGCTCTTCTGAGGTATGTATGATGTAATCATTTCATGTCTGGTTACAAGGATATAGCTAGATATTTCTCCACTCTTCCAACATTCTCACCAGGCATGGAATTATCATGGGGCAGGACTGCAATAATTGCACGGTAAGTCTGAGAGGACTTTGCTCAGTGCAGGTGGAAGGGAATAGCACTCTCCACATCAACCAAAAAGAGAAATATGTACATGTAATGTTGACTTATGCCTGTGCGTGCCACTAACATGATAACTTCTAAAGAATAATAAATCTCTCAGTACCATTGGAGTGTTTGCACTTCAGGTTTCATTTGAATATGTTTCCAAGAAGCTAGACTATTTATGTTTACTGAATGTTCATGCTGCTTTGATTCTGTTAGGAAGCAACAGATTGTTCTATATTAGTTAGAATAGTATATAATATTAATTCTAGTGAGTATAGTTCAGGGATGGTCCAATACTCAAAGCAAATTTGTCAATGGCTAGACATATGTTAATTGTTAAAATGGAATAAAATAGATAATTAGAAAGTACATGTAACAACTTTATTTTCATGCATAGTAGTCTCTACCTTTCTGAATAAGGATCACAACTGCAGGTTGAAACAGGGCAATTCTCTATCTGGTGGTAATTTACACTTCACCAGATGATGTAGGATCGCCACCCATATCTAGGGCAATATCTTATACTCTTAGGCAAACTCCTGCCAGTTCCCATCACCAAACCTACTTTTGAAGCCAGGCAGGTCCCAGTCAAAGGGTTTTCAAAGCACTGCAGATTGGGCCATTGGAAAACGATGCTACATTGCTCTTCCAGTTGTGGAGTGCATTGAGACAGGCAGCCTGAGAGATCCCTCAGGTTTCTGTCATAGTTGCTTATCTCAATAGGTCCCACAATTAGGAGAACGCTGCAGGCATCGTTTCCTAGCACTCTGATGAGCAGTACCTTGGAAACCCTTGGTTAGGACACTAAGTGGCTTAAGAGTTAGGTTTTTGGGGTCATATTCAATTATTGACAACCATAAATGTGAATCCTAAAAGTTATGAGACTGTGAGTCTAGTTTACAGTCTTATAAATAGTGAACAGGAAACTATCCCTAATTATTGGTCCCAACTAAACTAGACCCATTGAATGAATGGGGCTTGTTAAATCAGCATTTATGTCATTCCCATTGAATCTACTTTATTTGGAACTAACAACTGGATTTAGTCGTTAATGTTTATTTATATCCAAATGCAGAGTGACTGGATTAAATGCTAGCAATTCCAGAATTAACGATGAAGACTTGGTTATTTTTTTAAAAATCTCATATGGGTTCTGTGTTTCCTTACTCTCTCAAAGTTTTGTAAGGCAAGGAAGTGGGAATGAAGGAAGATTGGTACTTTGAAGGCAATGGTCAGAACGGAGAATATATATCTAAATTTATCTTATAAAGATAATAGATTAGAATACAGCATAATTGAACACAGTATTTTAATGGCCAACACCTGAACAAAGATGGATTACAGGTGTTATGGATTCTTTTTTAACACTAAAGACAGAATGGTCTGGCACAGGCACATTTTTGGATCATTTATTCAGTCCTGTTCTCCTTTGCTTCCTGTTACACAGCATAACCTCATGGTATCTTCTGTGGTGTTTTGTAACAATTCACATGCAGAGCAAAATGCGTGGACCACTGGGGGGATCCTAAAGGGAAAAAGAAATAAAAAAATCACGCATTAATGTCTCATTTAAGTTTGGCCCTAATAACCAGAACACTTGAGATGCATTTGGTGCTGTTCCAAACCCCAACAATAACATCAATCTAAACTAGCAGATTAATCACTTACATGGAACAACCATTCTAATATCATGTCCCAAGATCAAAATATGCACCTCTCCTTTAGCTGCTAGTTTGTGTTTGCACTATGTTGATCCAGCCTAATTTCAACGGAGTCCATGCTTTTGGTTGCATAACAGATACCTCTCCCCCGCCCTCAATCTTCTATATAGATTGTAAACAGACTCATTTCCCCACTCTTTGCTCTGCTTAGTGATAGGTTTTGACTTAGCTGTCCTAATAAGCTTCTCTTGCAAATAATGGAATAAAATTGTGCCTAACACCCATGACAGTATCGGTCACTTAAAATTTGTCATTAACCATGATTTGTATATTCTGTTTTGGCAGATAGTTCCTACAGCTACTTCACTTGGTTAAGATTTAGCTCCCAGATGTAAATTAATCACCACTCTTATTCTATCCCCCTTTTCTGCAAATAGCAAATGCTGGAAAGCAAGACTGGGCGAGGGCTCTTGTCCCTGTGCCCTGCTTGTGGGAATCACAAGAGCATCTGAGTGGCCTCTGGGAAAACATGGAAGTTGGTACAGGTTGGCCTATGTACTGACCCAGAAACATCCAGACAGAGAACTTTAGTGAATGGGTGGTTTAACGAGTGCATTACATAAATCACATGCATAATTTTCTTGTCAGTTATAATATCTATGAGGGCAGGATGGCTGAGGGAATATCTGTTCTTCTTTCCAGTTGGTGATGGTTGCTGACTTCTGTGACCTCAAATCTCCTTGCCTGATAAGCATGTTCATTGCAGACAGAAATCATGACTCCACTGTGAGGTTTTGAAATCTCTCTTTTTCTCTTTGTGCATGCGAAGGCTCATAGCAATATCAGATTGTGATTTTTTTGAAACAAAAAACTGGCATAGAAGTTCAAATGTATAGTATTTAAAATAATGTATTTTGGGGCACATTTTCCATCTAGACACATTTTTGTATGCATTCTTTCATTGACCAAACTGTGCTTGTGTGCATTTTTGAGGTATACATGTTTTTTTCCATGCACTTTTAAAAAATATACCCATGCCTGAACACTTTTATGGGGTGAATGAACAGCATTGCAATTATAATAATTGAATAACTAATTGAATTCAGGTTTGCTCTCTTCTTTGGGGTGTGGGAACTGGATATCAAAATATGAACACAATTAATTTCTTACCCATCCCTATTAATTAATAAATAAAAAGCCAGTGGAAACTAGCACAAGGCATCTATGCAGTGGAAGACTAGGACTGGAATCCTGCTGGTATCTTATGCATGTGTAAACTCCAATGTGTGCATGGATTTGTACTGTGGATGATGTGAATGCAGATTTCCATGCACATTTGGTTGTACAATGTTGCTATTAGCTAATGAGGCAAAGCTGCACAATCACTGTGTAATGTCATGACTGAAAAGTTACTGTCTGTCTCCTTGATCTTGAACTAGAGTTGTTATAAAACATTTTATAGCAAAAGGTGAGAAACTGTGACCTTATAGATATTGTTGGACTCTTCTGGATCATGCAAGACTGGTAAATGGTCAGGGGATGAAGGAAGTTTTAGTCAACGATATACTCCTACCTATGCATTAGAGATAAATAGATATTGGGACATTGGTATCAGAGGTTCTAGCAATAAGAAGACTGTGTGCTATAAACAGCATCCTGGTGTTCTGCCAACAATGGAAATCTTACTAAGAAATTGAGTGGCTAATAAATGAAGCTTGTCCATATTAAAAATAAGGTATATGTCAGGTTTCTTTCTTCTGAATTGTACTGATACATCCACAAGTATCTAGATGCTTTTCACAAATATCAGTAAGTTGTGATCTAATTTTTAGGTCCCAAAGCTTGATCTGAAAATATCTGACAGCTGCCTTATGGCTCTCAGCAAGTTAAAGTCTCATCAGTGCCCGGATGTCATGGGGGATTGTCTCCTGAGGAACTCTGTGTACATTGTCTTGATTTCCATACACAAATATTGGGATATAACCATAACATGTTAAACTAAAAGTAACCCTGCCTAGTCTCCTTTGAGGATCATACAGTTTGCAACAAAATGTATTACTGAATGAAAACTACATGAAGAGAAAACAAAAACTGAGCCAAACTTCTCTACCTGTAATCTATGATATTGTGACAGTCTAGTTTACATCTTTCTTTTAAAATGCTCTTTTTTATGTTATATGTCTATCTCTTGTGTTTTCATTATTTCTAACTGAACATTTTTTCATAAAAATCCCTGAAGTTGTGTCTAGTAAGGAATTTCTGTCACGATCGTACTCATAATCAGTCCTATTAAGAGTGTCTGTCTTCTTTTTGTAGTTACTGCTAAATATATTGCAGAATTAAAAGTGCTATAGTTTTAAAGAACACTGAATATTTATGCTATCAGAATATAACAAGGTGGTATTGAGTTTATAGCTCAAAATGAGGATTAGCAACTTGCTTGTGGCAAGGTTAAAAAGAGGAAAAGGAAAAAAAAACACCTTTTATTTATGGTTTCAGGAAGTCCATCCAGGGTTAAGTAGGAGAAAGAATTCCTAGGCTGCTAGCTACTATGGAGAGCCCAGGGATCTAACAGAGGGAAACAACAAATACTAACAGATGTTCTTGAAGAAGGAGAAAGTAAAGCAATTTACGTAAGTGGTCACCTGCCAAAAAGTCAAAATGCCCAGGTCCACTTAGCTATCTCACTTTTTCCTTCCCCCACTGGTTACTTGTGACATATACTGATTATTTTTTTTATTTCTAACAATATTCTCAAACATGAACTGTACCTTATCATCTGATTTAACTAGTATATTTGATTGTGACTGTGATGCATTCATTTCAAGGCAGCTCTTGCAATCTACTTCGGCAGAAAGATTTCGTTCATCATTTAACACATGCAAATTAAGTGAGGATGTAGCTGAGTAGCACCACCTGTTAAATACAAACAGACATTACCCACCTATTACATGAGCATATTCATTGGCTGTGCAGAGGGTCATAGTACTGATATGCCTACATCACTCTTGACTATTTTGACTGGCATTAATTCTTCGAAAACACAGACAGATGTCTTTTCCAGATCCTTTCAAATGAACATGTTGCCTTGTGAATTCAAAACATGTACTATACCAATGAACTATGCATTCATGAGATGATATTAAAATTAATGCAAGGTTTAAACACAAAATGTAGTGGGATTTCCCCCTTCCTGCATTGTTCCTCTCACCACATCTTTTATTATATGTTAATTTAATCCAGAGCATATTGTTCCTTTAAAAATACTTATGTATGTACAGGACTAAATAAATCCAGAAATAAGAATGCATCAATGGTGGCATTGGATATGTCTATTCAGAAATAAGCACCCTTGTTTTCTCCCTGGTGAAGGGGTATAGGATTGTAGCCTGAAAAGTCCTGACTGCTGACAAGGTATTGCTAATTCATTGCCTGCTCAGACTTACTATTGCAGTGATACTATTAATCATGCTGCTCATGCCAAGTGCTCAGTCATTAGTTGAAAAGAGGTGTTTCATTGTTTCTTTCTGCAGAGCCTTCCTAATGGATATAGGGTTTAGACTATCCACAGGGCAACGGAAAGATTTAATCCCAGGGAAGTCTCACTTATCATCATTACATATTATTTGACAGGTGGAATAATGTAACAAACCTCAGTCAGGCAGAGCGTGTTTAGCAGAAGAGATTAAAGAGATGCATTTAGTGGTAGTGCCATGTGAAGTATGCAAATGAGAAGGGATAAGAGCAGATGCAAGGTTAAAAATATGCCCTCCTCCCACTGCACATTCATACAGAGTGTACATCATGATGTTCCAGAGATGGACTCCGAGTCTGACAGCTGTTTTCACCTTTATGTGTTAGTCATCTCAAGCGACTCTAGACATCAAAATCAATTTAGCGCAAGTTCATTTTGCAAATGCCCGTTTTCTCCTCCAAAGAATGTGCTGCTTGGCAGATTACAGGCTTGATCTAGTTTCTGTGGGCACCACATCAAATCAAATACACAGGCATTACTCCCAATTCACAGAGGTAAGAGCATAATAGGGAAGGGGGTGCATCCTAAATGCTTGTTTATGGGAGCAAGCTCAAACCAGTTTGTGTAGATGCTTACACTGAAATATGTCCCAGTAGAATCAATGGGATTTACATCCCAATAGGTGTGACACCACTGGCCTCCTTATTAAATTTTAGAGTTTGTTTCCAAATGTGGTCACTTCTCTTTGTGTCATACTGATGAGCTTCAAAAGATGATGGAAACACTGAGGCGCACATCATCAGCCTGTTACTGAAGGATTACATGTCCAAAGGGCAGGAATACTAACATTCCTGATACTGACAAGACACTGACGCTTTGTGTTTGTGTATTTCTGATTGGATATGGTATTTCTATTTGGCTTTTACTTTACTTTTCTTTTTTTCAAAATCATCATTTATTAAGTATTTGTGACCTCCCCAATATCCACAGATCTCAAGGTGGGCTACAAGAGCTGAATTTAAAGAGCAGGCTGAAAGATCAAAACCAAGCTGTGATCTCAGAAGGCCATGAATGCTTGAGTGAACAGTCTGTTTTTCCAGCCACAGATGCTGGTGAAACGTCAGGAATAAACTCTTCTAGAACATGGCCATATAGCCCGAAAAACTCACAAAAAACTATGGATGCTGGCCATGAAAGCCTTCAACTTCACAGCCTGTTTTTTGCTTGTTTCCAAAATAAGGACAATATTAGCTCCAAAGAGATGGAATTCCAGTATCAGGGAAGTAAAGCCAAGAAATTCCTTTTACTGGATCTCCACATGGTGGTCTGCCTCCAATAGTGGAATACGGAGGACCCTTATCCCAGAAAATCTTTAACAATCAAGCGGCTACATTTAGGGAGAGGTGCTTCCCCAGATTTCTATGATGCAAGCCATTTAGGGGTTTTAAAGTCATTATGAACAGCTTGCACTCAGAGTTATATTGGTAGCCAATGTAATTTCTTTAAAATGAGTATCGTATCATTTCTTTGTAGTGATCCCACCAGCAGTCTAGCTGACACGCAGAGGCCTATCCACAGCCTTTGCACCATCTACAAGGGCAGTCCCATGGAGATCACTTTGCAATAATAAAAAACCTGACATTTTTTGAAGATGGAACATCCTTGAAAAGGGAACAGAAATGTCATCCTTTTCAGCTTTCTTAGCTTATATTAACCTCAGAACAGAAGTACTGTGTGTCACATCCAGATCATTTATCAAAACCCTACTTTTCCTTACTTCTTTATTCCTAATGTTCATTATCCTACTACATTTATGAAAAGGCTTCCTACATATAATTGAACCATGCCTAAATCTATGCAACTTTCCCCCATGGTTTGCAACACAAAGATGCAAGTATTTGCTATAATGCTTTCCAACCATACATTAAAAATAGATGCCCACCCCCTACCACATGTAGTGCTCTTTGTACAGTGATTTATTATAGATGAAAAATGCAATAGCCACCCCTGTAAAGTGAAAGACATTCTTCTTGCTGCAGTGATCAGATGTCCATATGGTTGAAAAATGCAGCTGTAGAAACAAAGTCCTGTATCAGTAAGAAAGTTAACAGGTGAATCAAACTTTTCTTTTTTTCAGAGCCAGCTGCCCACCTATAATTTAAGCCTTGTTCAATATCCATTTTCAAAACCACACTTTGGTGTCTGAAAAGTTTCCATGGCTGCTATATAAGAAAAGGATGCTTTGTACAATATTTGAAGGAGAATGAGGTCAGGAAGGTGATTACAGGCAGAAACCGAACAAGTTGATTCAGTAAAAAAAAGTAAAAGTAAAAGCTAATCTTGTGAATTTGGCAGCTTCTGGTTATTGCACTTCTTCCCTCCCTCCTTCCTGTAGGGTGTTCGCTATGTGATACTGACCTTGGCCTTTCCTCATTACAAAAGAAAGCAGCACTGTGGCTGCGATCCTTTGGAAATTCTCAGCCCACCAGTTTAAATATTTCTTACTGTATATTGTATTTTAAAAGCAGAGGTACTAACCCAGTTAATTTTAGAAAAAGTGCACATCTACATGCTGGGGGTATATTAACCATGAAGTTGCACAGATTCTTATAGAGATCTAGAATAGAAAGCACTTGCTGAGTAGAGTATTTTTCTGGTTCCTCTGACTGACTCTTTGGACTTGTCTGAAAAGCAAAATCGTGGGTACATGCTATCAGCATGTTTAGTTATGTTTGATGGATACATGGAAGACTTGTAACTTCTTGTGGCTGCAATCCTATGGTCCTGGAATGCCCACAAGCTACCCAGAAGTCTACACCAGCCTGGGTTTCAGTGGGAAACATTGGTTTCACTAAGACAGACTCAGTGAAATGAAGGAAGGGACCTCAGCCAGGAAGATTTGGGTGGCTTTCAGTTCTTTGACCATAATAACCTTCTGGGATGCCTTTCTTGGATGGAACTTGGAGGCACTGCCCTGAATTAGGGGTGTAAATAATACTTTTAAAATATTAAAAACATGGTGAAAAATTTGGAGTGTCAAGAAACCTTGATGAGAATTAGCCTGGGCTGACAAGAATTTTCACAGTTTGGGACTTACTTTTTGCAAAATTTACACATGGTAGTTTTGCACAGAAAATAGCATTTTCTGTGCATGAAACAACAATTTCTGTGTGGAAAATACTATTTCAATATAGAAATATATATTCCTATGCAGTCCCTGGGCAACTGCAGTGACAGATGGGTTTTTCCTGCTGCTGTGCCATTGATCCACTGCCACCGTGTGCCCCTTACCTGTCACTACTGAGCCTTCTCATAAGTCTCCTGTTGAGGCCTGTAAGGGTGGAAACAGTGTGCCTGACTATACCCACATGGCCAGGTGCCCCTGTCTGATGTCACAGGATGTGAAGGAGTTCTGCTGAGAAGACGTAGTGGTGGCAGCAGGTAAGGAGCACATGGGGCCATGTGATGTCTCTGCTGCCATCACAGAGTTTCCACAAAACTCTATGGCAAACAGCAGGACTTTTTGATCTGCACTAAGGCCCTTTTGGCCCAAGATCAGTCCTGGACCTCTGGGTTGATGTCTGGACTGGCCAATCCCAAGCCAGGTTTATTTACCTGCATCATCCGTACAGCACAGGCATTCTGGCCCATTTGTACAGGCCCTAAGTGAAGAATTTATCCCTACTTTGAATGTGATTATAGCCTCAACTACAATAGACCCATTGAAACAATCTTAAGTGCTGACTCACCATTCAGTTATTGATTCAATGAGCTTACTCTAGTTGGAACTACCAATAAGATCCAGGCCACTTCTTTACAATGGCTCCAGGTTTTTTTGGGAGGGACAAGCTCAAAACATGGTGCTGAGGGATTCCTGTTTGGCAGCCAGGCCTCTGGTCTGTGAGGTGTGTTATGGTTCAGTTTTGCTCTCTATCTTATTTAATGTATGCATGAAACTGCTGGAAAAAGTTGTTTGGACTTTGGCTTGATGCCTCTGGTATGTTTATGGCATCCAGTCCTATTTCTCCTATCTATCCAATTCCAAAGAAGGTGTTTCAATGCTAAAAATGTGTGTGGTATCAGTAAAGGACTGAATCATAGTGATCAAATTGATTATTATTATTATTATTAAGCTTTATTTATATAGCGCTGTAAATTTACACAGCACTGTAATTACAATCTTTTAATTAGATGGTTCCCTGCCTTCAGGCTTACAATCTAAGAAGACATGACACAAAAGGGGAAGGGAGTGGAGGATGGAGCCAGATGCCTTCTGGGAAGGGCTCAGTTCCTTTGGGGAGGCCTGAATCCTTAATCCAAATAGCTCTTGGACAGTCAAAAAGCAAATCAAGGAACAGTATTTTATCCATTGCTGGATGGGCAATATAGTACTCCACCTAAAATGTAATGTCTATACAGCTCAGGTATACTGTTGGATTCAGCCTTCAGCCTGGATACCAGGTGGCCAGGATTGTATTTGCATCCCTAAAATTAAAACTAATGCATCTATTGTGCCTGCTCCTTGTTTGCTGTGTGGTCAGAATTCTCTATAAGATAAATATAGCTATATGATAAATATACATCTCCTGATGCAAGATCTTGGTCATAGTTCACCAACATAGAAATCCAATATACTCTAATGAGAACAAATTGGCCAGAGCATTTCCTTTTGCAAAGAGAAACATAGCAAACACCCTCCTCTCTCCTTTTTAGTAAGGAATACTATACTTCTGTTTGGTCAGAAAGAGAATTCTGACCTCTCCAAAAACCAAAAATGTGAGTTATAATGACATACACTATTATAATTCACATACAGATGCCAGACTACTTCACCCAAGGGCTCTGTATTGAGTGAAAATAACAGCAAAGGAAACTTCAGCAGGTCTGAAGGATATTCCCGTTGGTGCATTTAGCTAGATATTCCCCATCCTCATGTAAAGTAAGAAGAACATTTTTGGGGAATGGAGAAAGAAGCACACTCTAGACAATGTATGTAAATCTACTTTGGAGAGAGAAAACTCTTCTCTCCATGTCAGAGTTCATTTGTTTCCTGACTATTGACTTTGGCTAAAAGTCAAGAACCTTCTTGGTTTTCTTTTCTTTCTTCTTTTTTAAAATATTCCTTTGCAAGATTTAGACCCCAAAGACAGATAGCCTATTAGAATGGTAGTTGAGTGCACTGGTTAACACTTTCTGTAGAGACATTTCTATACTTCAGGACTACAAAAGGAACACTCTTAGGAGAATTTCCTGAGTCATGTTAAGTGAAGGGGTATAATGAGATAAAGCCTAGTGTCTCTGATTTTAAAAGTGAATCGAAGATGTTCTCGTTTTCTTATTAATATTATCATGTCAATTGTTCACTTGTGCTGACAAGCAAGATTTGAATTTGACTTTAAACCAATTCAGCACAGGGCTAGAAATTTGTATAGAATATTAATCAAGGTAGATTTTTGTACTCTTTCCATGATTTTTTTTTTAAAAAGTAGGCTCTATAGATCTCCGTTATTTGAATTTCAATATTCTTAAGAGGTCAGTAGAACAGCATAACAGTGTCTAATATGCATGTCTACTTAAACTGTCCAGGAAAGCAATTATAGATTTTAAATATTCCAAAGTGATGGGCTAGAAGTTTTTGACAGACATCAAACATGCAAATGTCAAAGAGAAATTCAGAACTCTTCTGCAATAAATTAAGCTCATTTGTTTGAGAACAGATTATATTGATTTCAATAATTTAATACCAAGTAATTCAACTAATTAAGTGCACTCTATATAACATGTCCTATCAATCACTGGCTATAATGCCTAGTGGGTGTACCTTCCCCTAATCTAAAGGACTGGTGGGAGGAGAATATTCTTTGAAAAGTATTATTGTTGCATGGAAATTATATCTGTGAACAGCTGGTATAATAAAAAATATTTCCTGTTTATGTATATGCTTAGTGTGCTGTACATAGGATTATTTATCATTTAAATTTAACTACTACACATTCATTTGATTTTAATAGGATCATTAATTCTCTTACATTTAAATTAATGGATCATAAATATTAAACATGCTTGACATTGACTAGATTACACCCATAGATTTCTCACATTCCAACCCTCTCCTGAGAATGCAGTACCACTAACATCAATTTAAATTCTAATAATGAACTCTTAAAAATAAAACTCTATAATACTGATATAAACATTTAACAAATTTCAGCAGATAAGATCTTTCTTAATATTCACCAACCACTAAAAATCGATTCAGTCTGAAGGACTTGCTGTGCCTTCCGAAGAAGGGAGCATTTGGTGAAAGGCATTGCAGAAATTATAATGTTATAATTACTGAAACGTTCATACTCAGTCTTTCTATAGAGGTGCTCATTGAGAATAATTCTGTGCATTTCCTGAGCATCATACACTTGATATTGATGCTAGTCCTTTAAGACTCTAATATAATGAGATATTAAAAGCCACTTTGAGTCCCAAGTTTGAGGAAAAAGGTGAGACCCAAATAAATATAATAATAATTTTTCTTTCTTTTGTTAGAAATGCTATTATTAAGCCAAGCTTTCTACAAGCCACAAAAACGGTCATCTCTGCTTTGAATGTTTCCGAAAGAAAGAAAGAAAGAAAGAAAGAAATGAAAAGAAAAGTGTGTGTGTGTGTGTGTGATAAATGATTTGCTCCCCTTAGGACAAGAATAATCTCATGTCACTCTGATTTACCTTCTGAAGAAGTCCCTCACTAAACCTAGCACCTGGTTTAAAATCTGCAACCAGAAATGAAAGTATAACACTAGCAAAAAAATGTAATTGTCAGTAGCTAAAGAACCAAAAAGATCTTCATCTTATATTCTCCAAAAGTACCATGATACGTAAACTCAAATTTGCTTAGGTATATATTCTCCCATGGTACTACTGCAACTACTACTACTTATCCTCCTCTTCCTCTCCTCCTCCTTTTATTTGTATCCTACAGTTTACTGCTCCCATGCCCATTTCATGGACAGCAACCTGATAAGACTTAGAGGCAGGTTACGTGACCAAGAATCTGAATATAAAGCAGACGATGATCCCTAAATGACAAACCAATTATTTGTCAGAACAAATCATAGCAACATTTTTCAAGAGGAAATGATAATGCTCAGAGAAAAACGTATCAGCAAAATGGCCATGTGCAAAGCACACAAACACACATGCCAGGCTAAGCACACAACATCCCAAACATCTCTTTATACAACAAAGAAAACTGTCCTCCAAATTTAGGCAAAATACACACACACAGAGAATGCATATTCTAAATATGCCAGTGCTCTGTGCCACTTTGTCTAGATTCCCAGGACAGTTCTTCACCACACCTATAGTCCTTTATAATTCTTCAGGATACTCCCCAAACCTCATTTCATATTTTTATCATCCTATCTGTTTGACTTGTATGCTGAAGATATCATACGTAAATCTGGATTAGACTCAGAGGAAGGAAGTGTGAGAACTGGAGGAAGGAAAATTAACAATTTAAGATATGCAGTTTTCACCACGATACTACCAGAAAACAGCAAAGAGCATACACTTTGAAGAAAGTTAAGGAAGCAAGTGCAAAGGCAAGGTTACAGCTAAACACTGAGAAAACAGAAAAATAACCATCAATGATTTACATAGCTTTAAATGAAGACATTGAAATAGTTTCATTCCTTGGCTCAGTCATTAATCAGAATGAAGACTGTAGTCAAGAAATCAGAAGATGCCTAGGGCTGCATCCGCACTGCTAAAATTACCCAGTTTGATACCACTTTAACTGCCATTGCTCAGCACTATGGGATTCTAAGAATTGTAGTTTTGTGAGATATCTAGCACTCTCCTGTCAGTGAGCTTTGATGGCACAACAAACTACAGGTCTCAGAATTCCATAGTATCGCACCATGGCAGTTAGTGGTGTCAAACTGGATTATTTCTGCAGTGCGGATGAGCCAAAGGTTTGGCAGCACAGCTATGAAGGAACAAGAAAAGATACTCAAATGTAAAGGTCTCTCACTGAATACTAAAGTCAAAATTGTCCTTACAATTATATTTCAAATTTCTACGTATAGTTGTGAAAGGTGGAGAGTGAAGAAAGCTGATAGGAAGAAAATAAACTCATTTGAAATGTGATGCTGGAGGAGACTTCTGTGGATACAATGGTCAATCAAAAAGACAAATTAAATGGGTCCAAGAGCAAATAAGTCTGAATTCTTTCTAGCAGCTGGCTGCTGTTTCCACTGGAGAACCAAAGATCACTCATGTGAGTGGAGTTGGTGGCACTGTCACCCAGCTGCTGACAGAGGAACAGACATCTATTGATTGTGAACTAGGGTTGACCTAAGGGTTATGAACACAAAAAACTCATAAGTACATTACTCTAGGTTACACATTTGTAACTACCATATGTTGGAAGATGTTTTTTGCATTCTCTCTTCTTCTCTTTAGATAGCTAGATTTTTCTGCATGCAAATCCTGCTGTCTCCCCTCATTCAAACACCCCATTTACTCCTACTTAATCACAGGGCAATAACTTTGCAAACTAGTAAGCAAACCATGTGGTTCAGGTTACTCCCCCCTTTGGGAAGTTCTCTCTCATACAAAGATTTTCTCTTGCCCTGTTGGGTTCCCCATCTTCCTCCTCTCTCAACTTTCTTTGGAAAGATGGTGCAATAAATATTTCTTCTTTACCTGAACTATTCATTAGCTAGGTTAGGATATAGCCTCTATGTATATGTAGGTTAAAGCCATTAGTAAACTCTTGTTTAAACTGCAAGTTACTTGTGTTGTTTTTGAGTCAGTCTCAGTTCTTACAGAAGCATTGTTAGGCAAAGACAGGTTTCTGCTGATTTAGAGCTAGATCTTAACAGACTACCTTTGATATTTTTGATATTTAAATATTTTTGTTTCCTTAACAAAGGCTGAAGCCTTAGGTAACTTGAATTGCCCAACACCATAGAGGTTTCTGGTCATAATGAGAAGATATGAATCACTAGAAAAGACAATAGTGCTTGCTATTGAACTAGATCTATAGAAACCCATTGGGTGGCCTTGGTCAAGTCACACTCTCTCATCCCCAGAGGGTGGCAAAGGCAAACCCACTTGCCCAGAAAATCCCATGATAAGGTTTAGGCGTTTAGATGGAAGCTAATTTCTTGTAATCTGAATGCATCCCCTTGTTTTCAGATGGGCCAAATAAAGTGGCTTCCAGTCGCTTTGAGGGTATGGGATTTTGATGACATATACTCCCAAAGTGGCTGGAAGCTGCGCTGAGGCTGTGCCAAGCTGGCAAGAGTTAGTACTTTAAGGAGACGATTCAACCTGCTGTCTACCAGCTTGAGACCATGGCAGCAGCCCGCTTTGGGAGTGGGCTGTGCAGTTGCCATGGTCCTGATTCAATTGAGGCCGGAACAGCTGGAGGCCATTTCTTCCAGGCCATCTGCTTTGGCTCAGCATCTCTAGAGCAGCAGGAAGCTTCCAACATAGTTCTTTTCAAGCTTTGATTAGCAGCCTATCTGGGGATACTTTTACTGCTATTATTGTAAAGCTGTTTACAGGGTTTGTAGAAATAACTGTCATGAAAGAGAAATCAGAAATTGACTTTGTTTCAATCTCTTTCCATACAGGACTGGGAACAATACATTTTGCTGCTTGCATTGGAGCACAAGTAATTATGTGGACCAACACACACACACAGAGTACCTTACAGACAGCTACTAGCTTCTTCAGTTTTCTTGCTTCCCTACTTCCCACACATATATCTTCCCTTCACCTTTATGCCAACTTTCCCTATATTGACATAAGCAATGAATCTGTTAGACTCTTGACTTGGTTTGCTGAGGGCTAAACTTGACAAATGTGTGGATGCATTTCACAGTATTTGTTTATTTTATTTATTTAAAAAAATCTAATTTAGGATTGAGTCTAAGTTGACGTGTGCTAAGATGTGAAGAAAAATCTCTTTCAAAATGATTTTTTTAAAAAAATAACAATATTGTGTTATAGTACCATACTTCTATAATATTAATTAAAAAAAGATTTTAAAAGCATTTCCAATCATCACCTCCATTAAACACCTTGTTGAAATGGGAGTCTGGAAGTTAAAAACAACATACCAACCAGTGAAGTCACTGTGTAGTTCAAAGTTTATCAAGCTAGTCAAATTTCTAGGATGCTGGAAAAAATATTCATTATTGGTTCTCCACCTCAGACAGCCTGAGAAGTACTGCCTTAAAGGATTCCAGTGCAAGTCTTATCTGATGATTCTTAAAAATCAACCCTATGCAAGCAAATGAACCCCCTGCCCCCAAATGTCCAAATCTCCATCTCCCTTCAAGAATCTAAAAGCCAAGCAACAACACTGCTGCTTCCATGAACTCTTTAGCACAGCTGCCAACTTTACCTCTGGTTGTTCTTAGTTCCACTGATAGTTGTGTCAAAGGCTAGGCTGTCTGTCCTCTCCAGTTAACTGGGTTGCTAACCTTGGCAGGGCACAGAGTCGAGACATCATAATAGTGGTGGCCAAGCTTGCAGCCTGCTGTGATAAGTCAGTACCAGAGGTAATGCACCCCTTGCTGTGTTCCCCTTGCTGTGCTCAAAAGTAAAATGATTTTTTAAAAACCTTACAGAAACTTTGAAAGAAATGTATGATCAGCCTTCAAGACCTGTTGACATAACATTAAAAACAACAGGGAGCAACGATAATAGCAGTTTCCCCAGACTGAGATATTGACGTGAACAAAAAAAGTCCTGCTGAGCTAAAAGAAAACCTTTTCAGGTCTCTGAATAGCATACAACAAGGTATATCTAAATGCTAGACTCTCAAGTAAGGAAGGCACAGTGCTCTGAGGCCAGTCCTGAAATACTTCCATAGAATTCAGGGTGACTTTTCTGTGACGATGACAACAACAACAACCTACAAAAAACTACCCAAACCCAGTTTGATGTTGCAGCTAAATAGCCTATTCTACAATTCAATGATGCTGAAGTAGTTGTTTTGAAGATGTAGCCCTACAAGCATCGATAAGACTAAATTGTTTTTAATACAAGCATTTTACATGACCCACATTCTACGTTGGTCTAAAGTGCACAATTGATCCAGCCCGCTGTCTTGTTTGTGCAACAACTTGCATCCCTATATTGATTCATACGTATGAACTGATTTGCTAAAGACTCTGGTTTTGTTTAAAGTGACTCCAGAAGAGTTAAGAAACTGTTTTGCTCTGTTCTACTTTTCTTTGAACGGAAAGCTTTAGTATCAGTGCACTTTCTAGCAACATCTTTCCCCATCTTTTCAGACATGCAGCAGGCTAGTTTACTTCCTGTCGTACAATGTCTGCAGTTTGAGTTAGCTTCAGTTGGGTTTTTGGTTTGACTTACTCTGTGTTGAAAGGCAACCAACACAGGTCAGGATTCCTGTAACAACTGTGGAATCAGGTCATTTCTTTCCATAGTGGGACATAGTCATTTAGAGGAAAGGCTAATGAATGAATATTTCCCCCTTCACCCTATTTATTTATTTATTTATTTATTTATTTAGACTTTTATTCTTCCAAACATTTTGACTGTTCAAGAGTGGAACACACTTCCTCGGAGTGTAGTGGAGTCTCCTTCCTTGGAGGTTTTCAAGCAGAGGCTTGATGGCCATTTGTCAGGGATGCGTTGATTGAGAGTTCCTGCATGGCAGGGGATTGGACTAGATGGCCCTTGTGGTCTCTTCCAGCTCTACAATTCTATGATTTTATGTGTATATTAGTTCCACTTCTAAACAATATGTTTTAAGATCAAGATTTACTGGTAGGATCATAATCAGTGAGCTCCATGATGGAGTGGAATTTCAGCTAGAATCTCTTCAGTCCAGCTTGCCATCAACTACATTACACTGGTTAAACATTCCTAGTTCCAAGATACAAAAGCACATGGTTTTAATGTTCAGATGTTCTCTATAATGATATGGGGTGGCATCACAAGGAAGATGATGCTGGGTATCTGGGTATGTAAAATGTAGGCGTGAAAATTTTCATGCTGTGCCTAGCTTTCAGATTTTTTAAAATACCCAAAGTCTTCCCAGTCATCCCCAAAGATCCTGGATCCTAAGCAATATTATTCCATTCTTTAAAATGGACACACATGGTTCCTGGGGGCCACCTGAGCCCTCCTGCAATACCCTTACACATACCAAAAGCCCTACAAACCTTTCAGTGAGCTTCCAGCTCACTGTGGCTTCCAGCTGTAAGTTTAGGGTGATGTTGTGCCAAAATGGAGGTAATGCCACCCACTCTAGTGGAATGGGGCACAACTGGCCCTTTACCTACCATGGCTCTCTATGCCTTATACTTCTGGTGTAGGAAAGTCAGTCTTTATGCCACTGTCCTACAAATATTGAAAATTGTTGGATAAAACTTGAGATATGAAAGTAGTACACAGTCTAATTTCAGTCCATGGATAGGCCTGAAGTCCAAGGAGAGAAAACTCATGCATAATCTGATTTTAAAGGTTGTTGATATTTGGGTACATATTCTCTCTCCCTTTGCTTCTTCCTCCCTCCCTCCCCCCTGCAAGTCTTGTCATTGCAAAATATTTCTATGAAAACCTGGAAAGTTACTTTAAACAAAAATAAATATAATGACATGATGGAGCTGTCCACAGTTCAGCATGGTAGGATGATGCTTTGCATCTTTTGCATGAAGAAAGTAAAAGTCTTACATAAACTTCAGTGAAAAAGAATGATCAAGGTATGTCAGTTAGGCAAAAAAGAAAAAAAGATTGTATACTTACAACCAGCAAATCACAAACCAGCTTGATACTGCCAAGCAACAAACGAGAACGATACCTAAAATGATGGAGACTAGAGAGCCCCTGGAAAGCTTCCCAGAATCTGAAACAATAAAATGCTAATTTTTACTTTTCAGCTACAAAAATGAAAAAATAAAAAGCTTTATTAAGATGTACATGAGACTTCCCCAAATTACAAAGACAATGCACAACCCATCTTAATGCTGTTTTGCGATATTGTTACTGTGTGAAACTGTTTGTGCTTAGTGCTGGGAGCACTGTTTTGAATTTGGATTATCATTCCTGGTAAACTATGTCCAGCAGTGTCAACTTTGCAGTTGCTAGAGATTTAGGACTTTACCATATTAGAAAAGAAAGGTGAAATGGATCAGGAGAGTAATGGCTTTCTCCATGTTGCTCTGCATGATATCATAGCACTTCCGTTCTCTTTCTGAGGGGTGATAGTAATCAAGGCATGCCTTTTGTCAAATTGATTTTTACTATTCAGCAAAAGGCACATTTTGACAACCATTTCCCTTTGGGAAGAGAATGGAAGTGCTACAACGTCATACAGAGTGGCACAGAGAAAGCTGATGCTCTCCTGATCTGTTTCACCTTTCGTTCCTTGTGTAGTAAAGTCATTAAAGATATTTATAATTCTCCCCCACACACACACTAATGAGAAAAGACTTTTGAGTGATTTTTAATGCTTTTTTCATATTGGTACATTTGGTTAAAAATTATTTGTGTGGAAAGAACCCTCAAAATGTATTGTGTCAAAAATTGAAAAATGCACACACACACAAACATTCTTCTAAACTTATTCAGCTTCTGATTTTTCTTTGTCTTAAGATTTACATTGCAAGCTCATACTTCCTCCAACTTGGGCAGGCCTGAGAATCAGCCTCTTAAACACTGGATGGGATTGCAGTACCCAGTTATAATAGTTTGATATCACTTTAATTGCGATGGCTCCATCCTGTGGAATCTTGGGATTTTTAATTGGTTATGTACTTATCATTCTCTGCTAGAGAGCTATAGCATTGTAATTTTGGGGCAGTTTTTCCTGAATAAAGATTAAACCTCAAACATTAACTAAATAGGTTCGTTGCAAACTCTCTCTTAGAGGTTGAATGGTTATGAGGCTGATTAGACAAATGAAGTGAGGAAAAATTAAAATGATCACAGCAACACATTTTAATACCTTAATGGAAAAATTAACTACATTTCAAATGAAAGGCAAAAGAATCATGGCACCTAAAACAACCAAATATATTGCTAAAATACAGCTACTTCACATTTTATAAAAAGCTTACCAAGAAAACATGTTGAAGCAATGAAAACATGTGTGCTGCTTTCTGACAGCACACATTGCCTCCCTCTTCAGAAAACAAAACCCATATATTTACAGTAGTTTTGCTTTGTCTCTGTCCTCCAGATATCAAACCTCCTAGTTAATTTGGAATAGGAATCTATAGACAGGAGTGTGAGGTCAAAAGTTTCTCCCAGTCAGAATTTGGAAATGTTACAATTTTGAGATATGTCTCCCAGAATCTCCCAGTCAGTATGGCCTTTGTTGCTGCAGAAAATGGGAAGCCATAGCCCAAAATGCAATTATTTCCAGGCACTGTAGTGGTTTGAGTGTTAGTCACACTCTCTCAGCTTCAGAGAATGGCAATGGCACCCCTCCCCCTTGAAGAAACCTGCCCCCAAAACCCCGTGGGGCTACAAAACAACAAAACACAAACAACAACTGCTCCTCTGCTCAAATTTTAAATACTGATTTAGGTTATCAAGGAAATTGCAAGCAGCTCAAGGTTTGCTTTAGTTATTTGACCCAAATGTCTTTCATCACTATGATACTTGGCAAACCTGCTGGCTTACTTAAAACAAAGGTGGACATCCCACATTATGAAGGTGGAGTGTAACATATGATCTGCAGAGTTTCATGTCCCTCCTACTCCCAGAAGGCAGCTTCCAAGTGCCTGCTGCATGCTGTGGCCATTTATCAGCTGTGGTGGGGAAAGGTGAGAGGCATCAGCCAGCTGTATTTTGGCAACTGGGAAAAGACAGCTGATTCACCTGCCCAGATTTCCAGGGAATTGCTGGAGATCTGAAAAGGTGCCCTCCTCCTCCGAGAAGGATTCGCCCACCCAGGCTAGACTCCAAAGAGAGGGGCCATGGCAGCGGCCTCTCTCTTCGGAGCCCAGCTGGGTCAGGAGCTAAGCCTTCTCTGAGGCAGAGAACGCTCCTCTGCCTCAGGGAAGGCTTCGCCCGTCCTGACTGGACTCTGAGGAGAGGGGGCGCGGCAGCGGCCTCTCTCTCCAGAGCCCAGCTGGGCGGCAAGCCTTCTTGAAAGCAAAGCTGTACAGGACCTAGCCAGTGGGCTCGTTCCAGAGGAGGAAGCTGCATGGCCATGGCCTCCTCCTCTGGAGCCCAGCCCACTGGCTAGGTCCTGTGCGACTCCGCCCTGAGCCCTCCTTCCCAGCAAGGCCTAGCATGGCAGTTAGGCCTTGCATTACTGCCGCTGCCGTGCTAAAAGGGCGGCAGCTAAGAGGAAGGAGGTGGTGGCCGGGAGTTCCAGGAAGGCTGCCATACCCGGGACGGGACGTTCAGAACGGTTGAAAAACCATGAATGTCCCTCCTGGAACCGAGATATGGCAAGCCTAACTGTATTAGACTATTTAGCTATAAACAGAATCTGGTGTTTGCTGCACCATATATCACTTCACTGTGGATCTGACTGCTTGTAGTAAATGAGGCAGACAGTGGACCATGTTTGCACATAAGAACGAGGCAAACATGTTGGCAACTCCATGCCATTTTCTAGTGTAGCTCTAAAATGGTGCTCTAAAACAGGACCAAATCGCTGTTGACTGATTAAAAGTAGAATGGCTGAGGCATTTAATCAATCAGAAAGGGATTCATGGCATGTAATGGAATATGAATGAGTCCCCGGGAAGATTGTGTAGTCCAGGCTTCCATTGAGAATTATTAACAATCTAGAACTTGCCTCTAAAGTTTATATTGAACTTTATAGCAATATAAGCCCTTGTCCTGGTACTAGAATATGTATGACATAATAACAAAGTAGTAAGCTTCTCTAATGCTACTTCTGATTTTTATTTCTGGTTTTATAACCATGGTGTTGTCTCAATATGCAGGTCAAAAGATTATGCAGATTACATTCTATTTTTATTTATTTATTTTTTAACTGAGTGGGACATTAACAGTATACAATTGTCAAGTTGAATTCTGTAACACTGTTTTTCATGTCAGATCATTTTTGGTGACATTTATTACTAGTGGCTAATCCCGTTTGCAGAAGTGTTGGGCTCATTAATATGTCTACTCCTGGAGACTAATAGCTCACTGACTGAGGTCTGATTTGGTTCCAACTTTATTTTCTTTCCATTGGCAGGTTATCATCTCTATATTTACATATGTATTGTTTTTTTTTAAATCTAGTTTATGTGTAGACTGCTATACTCTTTTTATGCCCCTTAGTTTTTATTGCATCATCATCATTATTATTATTATGCACCATGTTGTAAAGTACCCTAAATTTCATTAGGATTAAGGATCAATGAAAATTAAATGAAACAATACAGTATTACTTTTTCTTTCCAGCTAAAGTAGAAACAAAATAATATCTGTTCTTCCATACTTTTTTATACTACTGAAGGCTAAAAAATATCTAGTAAGAAATGACACTGTAAAGCAGTTATTGGGTATATAGAGTGAGCTTTGGACTGTGTGATTGGGGTTCCTGTTTCCACTCATCCATGAAGTGCTCTGACAGTTGAGCAACTCAGTTACAGTCCCTCAAACTAATGTGTGGAATCTTAGGTTTAAAAAAAATACTTGTAGTGCTTAGTTGTTTTAATAGGATGACTTTTGGATTTGAATGAATCCGTAATCCTGAACTGAATCAGGCAGATTCAGGTATATTCAGGATATGTCTACATGGAAGAAGAATTTCTCCAGAGCTGATCAAATTGGAATCTGCAAATTCCTAAGATTTAAAAATTTCTTAGTGATTTGGATTAGAGTTATACAGAGGCACAGATAATTTGTCTCCACAAATGATATATTCCCCCCCAAGCTCCCCATATAAAGAAAACATGGCAGTGCAGAGGGGAAGAGGAGAAATATGGAGAGTAGGTTTGGCAATTCTCATTTCTCATCACAGTGAATTATTTTCCCATAGTTTTCCAATCTCGGCGCTTTATTGGGGAGATGCTGAAATAATATATAGTTCAATGTATTTTTCTAGTTTTCTCTTGGAAGACCAGAAATGTCACACAGACTTTAATGGAGTTTGTGGGACCTGGGAGGCTATAGCACTGAGTTCTTGCTGGGAAAATGCTGCTGAGTGTTCAAGTCCTTCCGCCTCTGGCGCCACATCCATTATCCACCCTGTCCTATTGCACTTTCCGTACCTTTGGTGTCAAGTGAGCAGAAAACCAAAAAGTTTAAGATGTTTCATTCATTACTACCCTCCAGCCCTTGCAGCTATCCTTCTCATATTTTGCAGATTTCTGGTTTAAGGAAATCCTTACTAAATATCCGATTTTCTTGGAAACTGGAAATCACACCCTTCTTTCAGATTCTACTTCTGCCTACTTCTGATTCCCTCTTCCCCTGCCAGTTTCTTAACTAGGGCCACCTTTCTTTTGCCATTTTCATTATAATTGCCTACAGAGAGTAAAAGAAGGGTATGTATGTGTGTACACATATTTTGGAAAACTCTGAAACTGCAAAGACTGCTGCTTTACAAAACTCCCTGCAGCTACTCTTCTGAAATGTGTCAGACTTGAACCCTTTGGGAGGGCAACTACCTTGCAAATTTCATCCAGGTCTTCCAAGAAATGACTAAATTGTCAACAGAGTTCCCGTAAAACCATTACCACCAGCGCCATTTGCTTTACAGGCATGCAGCACTACAACTTTTACTAACTGTATAAAATCTGGCAGGCTTTATATGCACTTAAGAGACTACTGTGACAATGCTGAAAGTAGATTAGACACATCCATGAATGCAGTATGTGTGAATGACAAGTGCACTTTTAATTTTCTCCTTTAGTGTTATGGTTTAAACTAGGGATCAGAATGGTGTGGTCTTGTGTTGTTGAACTGCAGCTCCCATCAGCCCTAGCTAGCAAAGCCAATGGTGAGGAATGTTGGAAATTGCTGTTCAACAACATCTAGAGGGCCTCACTATTCCACCAGCCCCAGTTTAAAGTTTAATGAGTAAAGCATTGTAGTAATCTTACCTGTACATGTTTTCCCATCTTTTGCCAGTTCATAGGGATCTGTGCAAAGACACTGAAATGTGCCCTTAATGTTTACACATTTAGCAGAGGAATGACATGGTGGATTGTCTTTGTTTTCGCATTCATTGATGTCTGTTGACAAACACAAGAACAATAAAAAAACAGGAGTGCATTTGAAGTCTAATCTCAAGATGTAACTCTGAACATTTTTTGCTCACAACATCTCTGAGTCATCTCATGTGACTGTCTTGCTTCAAAGACAGTATCAAGCCCATCAAGAAAACAAAAAGGAAACTCTACATGAGAGCGCTGTCAACACAAAGCAGTTAGGTAGAGAAGAACCAAATATGGGCACACAAAATGGCTTCAAAGCCCAGTACTGGAAACTGCATCCTTCCCTGACTCCTCTTTGTTACAATAATCTGTCCTTCTCTCTTTTTCTCACCTATTTCTGAACTTAGTGCTAGTGTAAAGTAGGGGTCCACAAATCTGGGCACTTCACACACCTCCCACAAGAACCCCATTTTGTACTTCTGACTTACAAAGCCCCCTTGGGCAGGGGATCAATTTCATCACCTTTTGACCTCCCCCAAGCTGTTTTAGCCAAGGTGACCAGAAGCTACTTAAAAAAAGAAACCCTCCCTGGTTCTAGGAAAAGTTATGGACACAAGGCATGTAGATATTGTTCCTGTATGCTCCTAGAGAATGTGAGGGTCCTGTTTAAGTTGTTTTAAAAACAATGGGAAGGGCAGTCCTATGAATGTGGGGTTGTTAAGGAGCTTCACATGTGAACTGGCAGCCTTATTCTCCCCCTTGGTGTAAACCATATAAATATGATCTCACATGTGCTCAATTGGATTTGATTATTCTATTCATCTCTTCTGTTGTGTGCTAGAGTGGGAATGCATTGCATATGAAGCAAAGAAGGACTTAATACTGTAAAAACTAAACAAACAGCTACACAAACAGTATGTGGTAGTATTTTTTTTGTCTTATTTAGAACACATCCCATTATTATTCTTTGTTTTCATACACCAGATAGATTGCAGCTTATTTGCATTGTTTAACATAGTAACAGAGTCTGCAAAGATGATTCATGCAACTTATTCATTCAGTTTGTTTCCAGAACGTTAATCTGGTTGAAAGGGGTGGGATGTTATTAACATTCATTTAACAGCTTTATTCTGTTGTGTGGCACTTAGGTGGATCAAATTTCAGAGACTACGAAAGATGTGACTAAAAGAGAAGGCTACAATCCCCCTCTCCCTCATTTCAACCATACCATTATTTCAATCATCTTCTCTTCCAAGAAATGTTGATAAGCAGGTTTCATCACTGGTAGCTCATGCATATAAATGAATCCATTGCTTCTTACAACATCTTCCTGAATATGGCCTTGTTAAATTTCCATGTTTTCATTAAGGTGGAATATGCATGTGCATGCACAACCTGGGAGACTTTGTGTACTGTCACTTGTAAAAGTGAAATATAAGAGAGCGTGAAGTCCTAAAGTGATGCAGTGCATTGGAATGAACTTATACAATTCTTCACTTTCATTTTGAGCTTGGATCCAATACATTCTGTAATGTTGGCATGAGAATGTAAAGGAAAAGGTTAAGGCCAGAGTGTGTGTCTCTCTCTGGTGCCCCATAGGGCCCAAACAGACAGGCCAAAATAAAACTGCTTTGGGTCACTTTGGAGGTATGCTGTTTAAATAACACACACATCTTAAGAGGCCAGAAACTGTGCCAAAGCTGTGCTCCAGTCCTTAGGACTAGAGTGTGGCTTTGGCATGGCCGGAGCCTTTTAGAATGAATGCGGCATTTAAACAGCATACCTCCAAAGTGACCCAAAGCAGCTTTATTTTGTTTGTCTGTTCAGGCCCTCTGTCTCCATTTTGAAGTGTCAGGTCAGAGAGTGCAATATGTTCATCTCTAGGCAGTAGAGTATTGTATGTGTCAGAGCTTGGAGTTACAGTGGGCCCTTGGTATCTACTGGGGTTTGGTCCCAGGACACCCAACACCATGGATACCAAACTCTTGGATGCTCAAATGACATTAAATACATTGGCATAGGAAAATGGTGTCTCTTATGTAAAATGGCAAAAGCAAGGTTTACTTTTTGAATATATATATATATATATATATATATATGAATATTTTCAAACTGTGGACAGTTGAATCCATGGATAAGGAATCCGTGGATACAGAGGACCCACTGTAGTTCATTAAAAATTAATTCCCTATTTGTAGTTCATTAATTTTTAAAAGAATGATTAAAAGGTTGTAACTTTAATCATTATAACAATGATGATATTTTACAGGTTGAAGAATGATTAACAGTTCATATTACTTCATTACTTTGGGGAGTAATGGGGGATTTGGCATTTTTAGTGATTTTAATTGGTTATCTGAACTGTAAACGGCATCACTAGTAATGCAGTGAATTAATTTTACAATTTTCACTAGAACAATTAACGTGAACGAATTAATGTGTAATTTAATATCAGCATGTTAGTGTTAACATTAATGCTCTCTTGCTCATGCATGTTTCCATTTTCTTTTTTTAATTTTATTTTTATTGGTTTAAAAGAAAAATGACATATGACAGACAGAACATAAAACATAACAGTCTTCCATGTCAATCTTGCAGAGTCCCGTCCCTCCCTGCACCCCTCCCTTTATCCCACCCAATATCATATCCTTTCATATTATTTCTCTCTCATCTTAACATTCTCAACATATTTATTCCCCTTACCTCTATAACCAACCACACTAACTCACACATTAAAAAACGAATTCCACCACCTTTGAGTTATGCGAAGATCCTTTCTCTTCTACCTTAGAGACGTCATTACTCTATTTTCATTATCTGGTATTTCTCTATTAGTTGATTCAAGATGTAAAGTAAAATTTCCCAGAAACTAGATTGTCTTTATCAAAAGAGAGGTAAAAAAAAAGAAAAGAAAAAAAGAACCATAGCACTGCCTTAACCCAGCCAGTTGAGAACTAAAAATTCTTTCTTGCTATTATACCCATGTTTCCATTTTCTTGAGCTGGTTATGTCAGGTCAGCCTTTGTGAGAGGTCAGTGTCTGAAGCAACTTGGAAATTATGCCTCTTTCCTTATCAAAATGAATGAAGGATCACTATAATAACATGTTAGTCAACACAGCTAATTGTTTTGTCATCAGTAAGCAGTGATGTAAAAGTAACTGGTATATAATATGCAACAGCTTGCTAGGTGTATTCTGCCATTTTATTCCTCTGCCTTCCTTTCTGTGGTTTGCAATGTCACAGAGAAACATGGTATGGCAAACAACTGCATGCAGGGAGACTAATTAGAAATACTCAGACATGAATTCCACTGGCTTTGGCTTAGTAAAACTTTTGGGTGTCATTTTGGCCTATTTTTTTGGTTCCTTTTTAATGTGTTTTTGGAATATCTCGATTGATGTATTTTTAGGTGATTTTAGGAGATTCTGGCCAGTTTGGGGGCAAAAGGAATTCATCCCAAAATTGCCCAGAAAACTTACAATCTTTATTTTGTGGTGTCTGGGGGCTTTTAGGAGGCTTCTTGGGGGATTGCAAGATCCACATGCAGACTGTGGACCACACTTTGCCCGCCCCTGGTCTAGTTGCTCAGCCCAAACCACCTCCACAAGGTTGAAGTGGGATCAAAATGAGGCTACTCAGACATTAGACAGAGAAAAGCATGATTAACCATTTCTTTCTTTTCCAACCAGCTTGATGATTCTGAGAAAAAAATGGTTCCAGGTAATGCATCATATCAAAAACATTGCTTCCTAGGCACAGCTTTGCATCTGCAACTGGTTCTCCTCCAATGATGTTCTTCTTTTGTTTCCCAACTGTGACAAGGAGGCAGCCAAATAAAAGTCTGGGAGGGGGGGGGATGCTTCCTGGGTGGAAATATTTCTCTTCCTTTCTTGTACCTTCTATTCTCTCATCTGCTACATCTTCGTAAAAATATAAAATGATGTTAGCTGGAAAATGCCTACCCCCATTCCTTGAAATATCTGTACAAACACATTCCTACTTTTTGTTATGGCCAGCCACAAAGAAGACTGGGAGGACGAGGAGGAGGACTCAGCTCCTCAGGTGCAGGAGGAACCTGAGGCTGTGCCAGGCCCCAGTTCTGCTCTGCCAGGTCCCAGCTCTGCCCTCCCAGTCCCAGTGGTTGTGGCTCAGCCAGACCCTAGCTCTGTGGGATCTCCTCCACTGGAGCATGAGGCTCAGCAGCCCATCCTTCCCCCAATAGAAGTGCCAGATTTGGGAGACGTAGAGTAGCAGAGCATTGAGGTTCCTCCCTTTAGCCAGAGAAGATCAGAAAGGGTGTGTCTTCATTGTTCCAAGAGGCTTACAGAGAAACACTCATTAGACAAGCAGCAGCTGGGTTAAGGGAGTTAGATATAAGCCACCTGAGAGACGCTGAACTCTTGTCAGAGTCTATCGGTTCTGTTAAGCGAATGCTTGACCAACCCTCTGGTACTTTTGACCTCAGACTGGACTGGTAGTGTGGCTCTCTGGAATCCTGAACCTTGGACTGGCTACTGGCTTATTCTATTGGAAAACGTTTGTGCCCTGAGGAGGAATTGCTGCTGGCAGCTTGGCGTCTTTATCTCATATCAGCTGTGTGAGTATTTGTGTTGGGAGCATTCCCGGACACTTTTGTGTGTCAGATTCCCAAGGGAAAGGCTGGTTTTGAACATGGATACCCTGGCTGAATCCTAAAAGCCCACATTACATCTTCTAAGCATTAATAAAAACAAGCTTTTTAGTTCCACCCAAGTTATAAACACAGCCCCTCCAAAGGTATTATAAAATGTGATGATCCCATGGATCTTATTGCTTTCCTTGGATCTCTATTTCTTGATGATGAGAAGAAAGAGTCTTGATAGCTTCCCATCTAATCTCCCCCCATATTTCAGTTGCATTCTGGGAACATTCTCTTGCTTAGCTCATGGATAGATGGAAGAGAATAATCGTTGATGGGTATAATCACTTTTTTAAGAGAAAGAATTAAAACTGATGAAGGAGAACACTATCAAAACTCAAAGAATAAAGAGATGCAGGCCATGCACATGATAATTTTATGTGAGGTCTCAAAGCTGTTATTCTGGAAATTTAGTGCAGGTCATAGAAGTTTCAAAGTTATTTGCAATTTACTTTACCTTTTTGCCTAATTCTTAAGATGGATGAATCCTGAAGTTCTATAGCTTGGAACAGTAAAGATAACTAGCTAGAAAAGAACATTTTGTATGGTAGCATTCACAGTTGATTACCTCATGTATTTTCATACTAGAAAACAGTATACAAAGACATTCAATCTTTTAAAATGAATAATGTTGAAATATTTCAATATGATTACTTATTTTGTTCTTCAATGCAGAAACGAAGAATTTCAAGAGTTTTTCTCCCCAGGCAATGACAGTTTTTGTGGATTTTTCATTAACTATTTCCATTTTTGAAAAAAATATTTATGTAAAAAGCTTGGGGTTTTGGACAAGTATGTGTGTTGTTGCTTCCTTTCCCTTCTGCCTTGTTTTGTCTGTCTTGGCACTACTGTAGATAGTGAATTTTGCCCTGCTAATCTGCTGCAGATGCCATCCACTGCACTCACTATGTAAGCAATCACTGTTTGCACTAAGTAAACAATAAAGAGCCCAGCAAAATAAAAGATCTCTACTTTATTTCACTTAATGCAGGGATGGTCAACTGTTTGGGAGGTCAGGGGCCAATTCCCCACTGCAAATCACTTGTCAGTTTGCATCCTTGCACACACCAAGCCCAAATACTTCTGTTTTTCCCCCATTGGCCACTCTCAAAATGGTGACAAGATGTGATGACACATCTTCACTTTCTGTCACCATTTTTAGTGGTACCACAGAGAGAAATGGAAGTAGCTCCTCTGCAGACTGTCTCAAAATAGCAACAGGAAGTGATGGCATATCACATCACAGGATTCTGAAATGCTTGAGAGGTGGTGGGTTGGTGATATTTGTTAATCTTTTAATATGTTTGGGGTGGTTCTGCATAATTTTAGTACAAAACTGTCTAAAATGTATTTTTCTTTTTTAAAAAAATAAATAAATAAGAGAGCCTTGGGGGACTGGTGATAGTGAGAATATGTATGTATTTGGCATTTCCCACTATGCTGTTCTTTTACTGTAACCTGCCTCGATCCACACAGAGAGGCAGGCAATAATAATAATAATAATAATAATAATAATAATAATAATAATAATAATAATAATAATAATAATAATAAT